>NW_022989879.1:0-259843 GCF_902827175.1 Gymnodraco acuticeps | reverse complement strand
AGTTGGCTGGCTCCTCCCAGGAGCAGACGAGGCACACCTTTTTCCACTCACCTCTTCACCTGTTAGATATAAAAGCCCGGTCCTCATGCCACTTCCCTGCCAGATAATTCCTCTGTGTTTTGACCCTCCGGTGTGTCTCGCTGCTCTCCTCGTCTTTTGGATTCTTTGTTGGGATTTTTGCCTCCTGTCCCTGACGACTCAGTACCAGCCAACTTCCTGACTCCACTGCTGTCTTTTCTGTTTTCTGCTTGAATAAAGCTTTTTGTTTTTTTACCATCTCTCTCCAGTCTTTTGCTTTGGGGTCCAAGATTCTATAGGCCGTAACAGAATTATCTGGCCCAAAGCATGGACCTCCGAAATGCCTACCACCTAGTTAGGATAAAGGAGGGAGACGAGTGGAAGACGCCCCTGGGACATTTTGAATATTTAGTTATGCCTTTTGGGTTAACTAACGCCCCTGCTGTGTTTCAGGCACTCATTAACGATGTCCTTCGTGATATGCTTAACAGATTTGTCTTTGTGTATCTTGATGATATCCTCATTTTCTCTCGTGACCCCCAAGAACATGTCCAACACATGATGTTGGTGCTGCAGAGACTTCTGGAGAACAGACTTTATGTTAAGGTGTGCCTTTCATGTTTCCTCTGTTTCATTCCTGGGTTTTGTGGTAGAGAAGGGGCAGGTCAGAGCCGACCCTGCCAAAGTCATGGCAGTGGCCGAATGGCCTACTCCTACAACGAGAAAGCAACTCCAAAGGTTCCTTGGTTTTGCCAACTTTTACCGCAGGTTTATTCGTGACTATAGTCGAGCAGCCGCCCCACTCACCAAGCTCACCTCAGTTAAAGTTCCCTTTTGTGTGGTCATCTGAAGCTGAGGCTGCTTTTGCTATGTTGAAGTGTTTGTTTTCCTCTGCTCCTGTGTTATCTCACCCTGATTCTTCAGCCCCTTTCGTGGTCGAAGTGGATGCCTCCGACACTGGTGTAGGGGCAGTCCTCTCCCAGCGCTCAGCCTCCGACCAGAAGTTGCATCCCTGCGCCTTCTTTTCCCGCCGGCTCTCCCCGGCAGAAAGAAACTATGATGTGGGAAATCGAGAGCTTCTGGCAGTAAGTCTTAGACCCTGCAGGAATGGAGGCACTGGCTTGAAGGCACGACTCATCCGTTTGTGGTATGGACGGACCACAGAAACTTATCTTATCTCCGTTCTGCTCGCAGGCTCAACTCTCGCGAGGCTCGGTGGGCGCTTTTTCTGGGCCGGTTCAGCTTCACCCTCACCTATCGGCCAGGCTCACGGAACATCAAGGCAGACGCCCTGTCACGTCAGTTCGCTCCTCCGGTTGAGGAGCCATCCGCCGGAACCATTCTTCCATCCTCCTGTGTGGTGGGAGCAGCCAGGTGGGAGGTTGAGAGGGTGGTCCAGGAGGCACAAGAGGACCATCCAGCTCCGGAGGATTGTCCACCGGGTCGGCTGTTCGTTCCACCGCACGCCAGATCTTCAGTTCTCCAGTGGGGACATGATTCTAAGGTAGCTTGCCATCCAGGAGCACTTCGGACTCTAGGCCTCCTCCAACAACGCTGCTGGTGGCCCTCCATGTCCTCTAACGCCAAGAAGTATGTCGCCGCCTGCTCCATCTGCGCCCGCAGTAAGACATCCCACCGCGCCCCTGCTGGTCTTCTTCGCCCTCTTCCCATTCCTCATCGGCCTTGGTCTCACATCGCCATGGACTTCGTGACGGGTCTTCCCCCATCGGAAGGAAATACAGTTATCCTGACTATTGTTGACCGCTTTTCCAAGGCCGTACACTTCGTTCCCCTACCTAAATTACCTTCTGCTCTTGAGACTGCTACACTAATCACCCAGCATGTTTTTAGATTGCATGGCATTCCTCTGGACATTGTTTCTGACAGGGGTCCGCAATTTGCCTCTCGAGTCTGGAAAGCCTTTTGCCAGGCGTTGGGGGCGTCGGCCAGTCTGTCATCAGGTTACCACCCGCAGACCAACGGCCAGACTGAGCGTGCGAATCAGGACCTGGAGGCAGCCCTTCGCTGTGTCTCTTCTCACCATCCAGTCTCCTGGGCCTCCCACCTGCCTTGGGTTGAATATGCCCACAACTCCCTGGTTTTCTCCGCCACAGGAATGTCTCCATTCATGGCTTCTGTTGGGTTCCAACCCCCTCTCTTCCCCACCCAGGAGAGGGATGTGGCAGTCCCCTCAGTACTGGGGCATCTACGGCGGGCCCGCAGAGTCTGGCATGAAACTCGGGCAGCTCTCGCTCGCACTGCTGTTCGCAACCAGAGGCTTGCAGACCGCCATCGCACTCCAGCCACGGTCCCCGGACTACCAGCCCGGCCAGAAGGTCTGGCTGTTCTCCCGTGATCTGCGACTCCAGACTGACTCCCGCAAACTGGCACCCAGGTACATTGGCCCGTTTGTCATTGAACGGATTATTAACCCCGCTGTGGTTAGGCTCAAGCTGCCTGCTGCCTTGAATGTCCACCCAGCATTTCATGTCTCACTTCTCAAACCAGTTTCCTCCAGTCCTCTGAGCCCTCCGGCCGAGCCCCCTCCTCCCCCCCGGAGTATTGACAATCATCCTGCTTTCACCGTCCAGCGGTTGTTGGATGTATGAAGGCGAGGCCGGGGGTTCCAGTACTTGGTGGATTGGGAGGGGTACGGGCTAGAGGAGCGTTCATGGATCTCCCGCTCCCTGATTTTGGACCCTGCTCTCCTTAGGGACTTTTATGAGAGGTACCCTTTGTTTTTTGTTGTGTGCTTTTGTGTGCTTTTTCCTGTCTCACCCCTCCCTTCTCTGTTTTCCTCTGCAGGGCTGGTGTGTGACAGGGAGTTGGCTGGCTCCTCCCAGGAGCAGACGAGGCACACCTGTTTCCACTCACCTCTTCACCTGTAGATATAAAGCCCGGTCCTCATGCCACTTCCCTGCCAGATAATTCCTCTGTGTTTCGACCCTCCGGTGTGTCTCACTGCTCTCCTCGTCTTTTGGATTCTTTGTTGGGATTTTTGCCTCCTGTCCCTGACGACTCAGTACCAGCCAACTTCCTGACTCCACTGCCGTCTTTTTTCTGTTTTCTGCTTGAATAAAGCTTTTTGTTTTTTACCATCTCTCTCCAGTCTTTTGCTTTGGGGTCCAAGATTCTATAGGCCGTAACACATACAGTCCTGTTTTAGAGTTATTAGGAATGTTTACAGAGCATTTCACAACCTTTTGGCAGACTCAAAGTGCAAGAATGAAAAAGGAGTTATTTTTTCAACCTCAGTTTTATGTAGGCCCTGTTGGGGAAATATTTTCCAAGGCCCATAACTTTGACCCAGTTTATCAGTTCATATACTGTCCTAACTGCACACGCACCTGTAACCTTGGCTGCTGTGCTCTCAGTGTTTTGTCTCCCTGTTCCTGCCTGTTGGCGTCAGCTGATAGAGGTATGATTCTATCTTGTTATGCACAATGTTGATTATTCTCTCTGAACTAGCTAACTACATGGGTCTGGGGTAGAGTTCTTCAGAATTGACATGGCAACTCTACCGTGAAGTCAGAACCTCTGGCTCTTGGACTTGTTTTGTGAATTCTCCGGCCGAAGCTCCAAATAAACCCATCAGTGTTTGCCATCAAATCTCCAGCTCTCCCGTGTCTCCTTTGAGTCGATGACTCCTCCTGCATTGCTACACAGAAGTTTCCCCCACAGGCCCAAAATAAGTAGCTGTCAAAAGATAACATCACAGAAAGATTGAAGGAAATGTTACAGCAGTATTGCTGAAGGATTGCATCTAAATGAGGGCTGGGAATTCCCTGCAAACAAGATGAAAATACTTTAAGAATTGTATTAGTTTGAGATGTTATAAATTATTTTCTGAATTAAAAAAATACATCAAATGCCTTAAGGGTTGGTTTATTCTCGATTGTTTTATGATTGTCAACAAATTAGGCAAATGTCAAAAAACAAAAATCTCAAGCATCTGGTGAGTATTTCCTGCATCATTACACTGTGGGTGTCATTGAGATTGATTGGTTGGCAATGAAGACAAATAAATTAATCAGTTTTTACACTGCAGGCCTCACTTTTTAGTTTGTTCCATTCAATAGATATGCTGACAATAAGACTGGGTATTCAACAGCTTTCCTTTCACCTTTCACCCAGATAGATGGCTACCATGAGCCAGCAGAAACTGAGTGAACTGACCAGCTGTTACACAGCTCTCACTTTTTTTTCTACGTGAACCTTATCCAGATATTTTATGGATACTGATAGAGACAGAGCTGCTAGTCAACTTGTGAAAAGTAGCTTTTGTAGGCTGACAATCGGATTAAGTGAAATAGTTGGAATAGTTGTGAGCAGATATTTAAACCCTGTTGGTGCAAACAATTGTTATAAGGCTACATTTCCTGCGCTGTTTGTGGGTGAATTTCATCCAGATAGGCTGCAATCACGAGATTAAAATATAACAATGTCAGCACTGTCATAAAAGTGGTCCACAAACTGAAATTGGAGACCAGTATTGGTTTATGAACAACCATTTTTTATGAATTCAATAAAGTTTCTATCATATTGTATAATGGTTTCCATTTGAGGTCCAATGTGATTATTGAACCAATCTGTGACTTCCTGAACCCTGCTACTCTGTTGCCAGGAATATGTGGTCACTCAGTGGACACATACCGTAACCGTGGAGCTTTGTCCACAGCAGATAAACCTGCTGAACTCAGCAGGTATAGTTAGATCAGAGCAAACAGACAGCACAGCAGCAGCCTGCAGACTGAGGGTACAGTCCATCTACTGTCAACATATCCAAAAACGTGTTCCTCTGAGTTTGCAGAGTTAAAAACTACAGCAGCCACGTCTCCTAAATACTTTAGTTATTTGCAACAACTTTTTTGAAAGAATAATAATGGCGTATTTTCAACTATTGCTTTTATCCGTTTTTTTTACCTTGACCATAGCAGACCCATACACAAACCTCTGCTCCTTTCATTACACAGTTCTACCAAAAAGATGACCTGGTGAGGCTCATATACATGAGAGAGAGAGAGAGAGGAGAGAGAGAGAGAGAGAGAGAGAGAGAGAGAGAGAGAGAGAGAGAGAGAGAGAGAGAGAGAGAGAGAGAGAGAGAGAGAGAGAGAGAGAGAGAGAGGGAGAGAGAGAGGGTCGATCCAGACTCAGAGTGCAGTGGTGATTCAGTCGGTCGAGAGAGGAAGAAGAGAAGAAGAGATGAGCCCGATGAGAATCCCACTCTGAAACCTGGTATTACCTAAATCCTTACTTATGTTACATTTTGTTGTAAATATGTGTGTACAATGTACATTATGCATGTACTATACTCTGGAGCTGTTGCATGATTGAACCATTTGATAAATGAATACAATGTTTTCACTGTCCTAACATGTTAGATTAGATACATTTATGGCTGCATCATTCTATGAAATTAAAACATTTTGATTTCTTGTGTATCATTTTGTATACATTTTCCTAAATGTACGTCACAAATTGGAATTGCAACTAGTAATGTCAATCGTATTTGTTTTCTTCCAGGTCCTTTGCAGCCAGGAGCCAACTGCCACATCCTGCATTTGATGCAAGGGTCTCCACATCCAGAGAAGGATTTTACTTTTGTCCACACATCTGCAAGAACAGTTTAAAACACAAAGGTTAGTTGAGATTGGTTATGTAATTTGCCATTGAAACGCAGAAGGAAAGAGATTACTAGGAAGTGGTGCTTTGACATTTAATGTGAATTTAACAATATTTCACAGGATCTCTGCCCCCCCTTAGTGGCGACAGGCTGAAAGAACAGGGTATGTCTGAGCTGCAGCTACTCAGCACTTAAACCAAGATAAATATAACCAATTTTGCAGTATCCAGCAACTCTGCAGCATGTTTCAGTGTCTTTCAATAAATAAACCCACTGAATGCACCTGCACTTCAACAAACAAAAGTAACTGGCTGAAACCATGGCTGAAACAGGGAGCAGCTTAATAGAAAGATATTTCTCTGGTTACAATAAAACTAAAGTGAATATTGGACTTACATTCATTTTGCAGAAAAGTGTAAGTTAATGTTGCTGAAATGACTTACAACTGCACTACAATTTTCACAATCTCTCTGCGACACTTAGTAGGAGTCCGGACCCCCATGTTGTGAGCCAATGCCCTAATCTCTTATGATATAATGTCATCTAATCTAATGCTTTATTGTGATTCACAGGTCATATAGTGCCTCAAACCTGGAGTCCCTGAGACCGCAGTAAGCCAGAGTCTGTACTCGACAGGGTTGGGTGTCGGCCATGTCTAGGCCTCTTCTCTCAGACCCCCAGGAGAAGCTCCTCAGCCACTCCATCCTCACCGCAGCCCGGCTGGCCCGCAGAGGATGGACAGAGGAAGGGAACAAGACAGGGTGGCAATTTTCCCATTTTGACTTGACTGATCAAACCTCTGTCTCCAGACCAGATGGAAATCAGGGTCAAAAACGTGCCGAGATTCTTGTGAAGGAGCTTGGGAACATGCAGGTTCACATCTTAAACAGCAGGAATACAGCTAAGGAAAGAGTGACTGGCTCTGACCAAAAGGCAGATGAAGCGAAACACACACAAGCAGAAAGAGAGACGGGTCTCTGCAGTCAGACGGGCGTCTTGGTCTGGGCCTCTGGCTGTCGCCCCACATGCAGACGCCCCAAAAGGTTTAAGGCCCCGATACTACCTGTCATCGCTGAGATGTAGAACAGCTGCAATTTGTTCCAGGACAATGTAAAAAAAAAGCCTATGTACTTATGGTGCTTTTTGGTTATGGTAAGATTTTTAGAATTTGTGTAGACTTTAATTAAACCTTGTGTTAAATGTTAAATATCCCTATAGGACCATGAATAAATGATCATTTTAATGACACAAAAACAATGTTGTTTTAAACACCACCATTTTGTGAAAAGTATGCTAAAAGTATTTTATAAGAAATTAAATGATAAGAAATATGTCTTATTGAACATCATTTTTTATTTCTGATTTGATTCCATGTCATGAATTTATTTGAAATTATTTTACTATTTTATTATAAATCATGTGACCCAGTCATGCCAGCTTAGTGCAGTAATTACTACACTTTCAATGTTTAAGTGAAAATTCTGAATTTTTTGTTGAAAATTATCATCTTCATTTCAAAAGATGGTTTGCCACTGGCCTAATGTTTACAAATCAATACTGACAATTAGGACAAACCTAGTTTTATAATCTTATAAAAAACGATTTTGTGTTTTACTGTCTGTATAACCTTGACTTTCGAATATTTTCTAATTAAAGTCACATAGTGAAATTTCCTTTGTAATATGCACTCCTTTATTACAAAGAATCACAAGCATACCTCAGTCATTACCGGCTCGAAGTTTTAGTGGCGATACCATATACTGTTAGCATATTACAGTACAGTACAAGCGAGTACAAGTAGCCTACTTCTGGGTGTTTCATTCAAGCTCGGCTCTGTGTGTGTGGCACGAGAGAGAGAGAGAGAGAGAGAGAGAGAGAGAGAGAGAGAGAGAGAGAGAGAGAGAGAGAGAGAGAGAGAGAGAGAGATAGAGAGAGAGAGAGAGAGAGAGATGTTGCTGCGCTAACGAATATTAGAGGCTGTTTCTACAACTAAGTGAAAGGAAAGTCCTCGTCAGATAACCTCAGTTTAGTGAGGTAAGGACTCTCTCAGTGTTTAGATCACTTTAGTCGTTATCTCAGTGGGTCTCAAAACAGTTTGTTCACCATGTAAACAAGTATTTCCGAGGCACACCTTCATATGATCATTATACACTGAACAAAAATATAAACGCAACATTTTTGTTTTTGTTCCCATTTTTCATGAGATGAACTCAAAGATCTAAAACATTTTCTATATACACAAAATAACCATTTATCTCAAATATTGTTCAAAAATCTGAAAAAATCTGTGATAGTGAGCACTTCTCCTTTGCCGAGATAATCCATCCCACCTCACAGGTGTGGCATATCAAGATGCTGATTAGACAGCATGATTATTGCACAGGTGTGCCTTAGGCTGGCCCCAATAAAAGGCCACTCTGAAACGAAAATGTTTTAGATCTTTGAGTTCATCTCATGAAAAATGGGAGCAAAAACAAAAGTGTTGCGTTTATATTTTTGTTCAGTGTAGTTAGACTATAAAACAATAAGAGAATAAATGAAAAACAGGTATGAAATACTATATGACAGTAAAACAAGTAAAATATCCATAAAGAAAAAGTAGCCTATCTGTTTACAGTTCTGTTTCATATGGGTGTTGAGAGATGTATCCATATCCTCTTAATTTTGCTCTCAAAAGTGCACCAGATTAATGCATTTGATTTAACTTCAATAATTTAAAAAATCTTCCCAGGGGAGCATGACCCCGGACCCCCCTAGGAGGCTGGTCCGCCCCCCACTTATAAAAAAATAGCACTTTTACCCTTCCTATATATGCCGTTAGCTGATTATCGAGCCTTCATTGTAACAGTCGCGGGCGTAGCCTACTGTATCTGCGTGTGGGGAGTGTTGCAGTAGAACATTTCACTGTAGCCCATAGCTACATTAATGGGAAACCCTGTGTTTGAGCACCCCCAACAGAAAATCTCTATCTATCTATCTATCTATCTATCTATCTATCTATCTATCTATCTATCTATCTATCTATCTATCTATCTATCTATCTATCTATCTATCTATCTATCTATCTATCTATCTATCTATCTATCTATCTATCTATCTATCTATCTATCTATCTGTAGGTAGGTAGGTAGGTAGGTAGACGGACGGACGGACGGACAGACGGATAGATAGACGGATAGATAGACGGATAGATAGATAGAAATGACATTAGCTGATGATGATAATAGATACTTCATTCATCCCAAATTGTGAAATGTGTGGAAACAAGTATAAACATAATAACATTAAATACAAATGAAAGCAATATACAGGAATATATGCATATACAGTAGAAAGGACACGATGAATATTATAACATTTAATGTAGCCTTACTATGAAGGCTGACCTAAATACGATGCTTTAGATTACCTTACCACTGCACTGGTAAGGTACAACTAGGCCGATTAATAAGATGTGAAGTGCTTTGTAACTTTAACCCGCTTGACTGAATACACAAAAAACAATGAAGAAAGTTGAACCAATAAACATAAAACACAAACTAACTGTATCACTATGATGATGGTGATAAAGAATACATCTAACCTTCCGCTGTTCATTAAAAAAACAGTGCATTAAACAAACCATCATGCTCTTACTTTGAAAACCATGCGGAAATGTCGTCATCAGCAGGCCATCACATGGTTTCCGAAAATAACCGAGTGACACGAGTAGATTTTAGCAGAGACCGGCGGAACGGTTGTCTCAAAACTCTGTGTGTGTAAAAAGACGATCCACGAGCAGAGATTTGAGATCCACAAGCGCATTTTTGGTCGACAAAACAAAATCGATTCACAAATGCCTGATCGAAAGTTGTAAATGTTAAAGAGATATTCAAAGATCTTTTTTTATTTGTAAAAATATTTTGCGTATTTGCAGATCCTTTTTACATTTGCAAATGTATTTGTGAGTTTGCAAATCTTTTAAATGCATTTGTAGATGGTGTTTTACATTTACAAATCACATATTTACACACAAATTATTTTTATGGTCACACAAATAATTATGAGACATAATGACTATGCCCATAGCCAGGCCTCGCTACATGTACAACTCCTTGCTTACAACATGTTATGTGTGTTTGCCACACACTGCTGTTTATGCTTTGCTCACCAGGTGTCACTCTTTGCCCATTGCACATTTTACACTGCTGAGTTAGAGTACATTGAATAGGATCTGTCACATTATCTGTTACATGTAATACATTTCATTCAATAAAATACAGTGTAAACACCTTATGTGAACATGTAGCACGTGAAGCTATAGCAAGCCACCTTTCCCACAAATACCACAAGCATCAGAATAATAACTCTTATCATAAATCTGCCTTGTTGACACAACAGGGTGTCTGTGTTGAGCGAAACACAGAGCTATTTAGCTTACATTGCTGCATAGCTTGAGGAACAACACGGCAACAATCAAATGTTCACACCTGTGCAGTTAAAAAAAAAAAAGGCTGTAAAACTATGATTTAGTTATTACACTAAGAGAACTGAATGTCTGGCATGTCACACATCCTGACAACCAGAAACCAGTTGTAGAAAACAAATGATAAATTAAGCTTGAGGAATGTGTTATCCAACTTTAATTTATAGTGTTGGAGACATTGTCAGTGCACAAAATATGTTTTCTTGTTCAAACTGGAAACACCAGCATCATGTTTGGAGTGTTGCATGACGACAAAATGACTTCAGAAAACCAAGAATCTGTACCTCCACCCATTCATTTAGCAGAGGTTAAGGTTTTCCAGATGTTTCAAGTGCGTCCGTACGCTGAGCCTCATCCTGCGCTTAGCTCAGGCTGGTAAATTGGACGGGTCACGAGGTCAAAGATGCTCCCTTGTTTTTGCAGAGATGATTTAGAGGACACACACACAGGAGAGGTGATGCAGTACATGTGTATGTGAGCTGTTATACTATCTGACTCTTAACTTGTGCGGGAGTTTGACATTTGCACTTGGGGGGCAAACCTTTTTTACTGACGTCAGTACACAGTCCCAACTATTGCGTGGGGTGCTACGGATACAGTAGCAATAAAGCCAGCGTTCACCGCACTGAGTATGACTTTTCCACATACGAACACAACTCGTCCCGTCATGCACGCCTCATGCCCGCCGTACACACACACTCATATGGAAGGGGCGGTCTCTCCCCCCAACAACAGTGCATTACATCTGTAAAACGTATAACTGTGCACATCTTATACTTATTTGATAACTACTATATCCCTTGGTTACTTGAACACGCTACAATATTATGAACCAGTGTCCTACTTAGTGCAGAAGTAGACGCCTTAAACGTTTTATAAATCACCACATATCCATTACTGCTAATTATTGTAATACAATAGCTGAATCACTTGTATGCAAAAAAAAGCGAGGGAACTTGTGTCCTTAACCTCATACGTCACACACACACACACGTCACAACATGCGACTGCTCAATAATGAAATTATTTCAAACAAAACATGATATTATTCAGATTTGTATTGTAACAATCATTATATTACATCTATTAAAATATTGACATACGAAATATTTGTATTGGAACAGCTTTAGACGTAGTAATGCTGTAACATATTTCAGCCACTAGGGGGGGGGCAATGCCCCCCCTGCCCCCCCCGCAAAATCCGCCTATGGCGTGAGCCACAGTGATTGAAAGCGAACACACACGGAGCAGGTTTGGGGTTTCAGACGCTTTAATCAAACCTCATCAGCTGAGCTCTGGGGCTTGACGGTTGACTCCAGCCATTTATTCCACCCTGGTGGGAGTTGAAACAACAAAGTAAGATACATAAGAAGCAATGCAATGTGTGTGTGTGTGTGTGTGTGTGTGTGTGTGTGTGTGTGTGTGTGTGTGTGTGTGTGTGTGTGTGTGTGTGTGTGTGTGTGTGTGTGTGTGTGTGTGTGTGACTGACAGGTCCAGTGCCTCCAACCAGGTAATGAGCCAGAACAAATATATTAAAGGTCCCCTGTTATACTCTTTTTCATCAATATATTATAAGTCTCAGATATATACAAAACATGTCGGAAGTGTTTGGTAAATACCAAACAGATCACCCATTGTAGCATCCCATAATCCCCTCTGTTTCAGCCCTGTTTCAAAAGTGCTGATTCTGTCTGTTACTTTAGATGAAAATAAGGAAAATAACGCCCCTCTGCAAGATATTTGGTTAAAAAGAACACAATATTGCTCTAGGAGGAGATTCAGGTAATAAGGTGGGGGGGGGGGGGTTACCTTGGTTGGTGATTGGCTAATGGTTACACGAGCCAAACAATCGTTATGACATCATAAAGGGGCCAATCTGATCAGCTCATTTTCAGACAGGTTTTTATATAAATGGATCAGGATCAGGATTTCTGAAACATTCAGCATCTCTTAACACACATGTTTATGTATAAAATATATGAAAATTGGATTTTGCATAATAGGTGACCTTTCAAAACACAAAAGTATTATAAGGTCTGCTGTTTGAAAGGACACAGCTATGTCCCTAAAGCTATTAGTGGATTCAAATAAAGCGATACCATATTTTGATAGTACATGTTGCATGTTTTCTTGCGGTTTGTATGTAACTCCAGCATAGTAGTAATGAGTGAGGGCCGGCTGCAGTACCTGAGGATTGGGTTACATGAGCTGTCTGTCAGCACAGACAGAATGAGCCCCCTCGGGACAGAAACAGACAAAGTGGTGTTCACGCCGCACAGATGTCAAATACTATAAAGAAGATATCCCTCACATTTGTTTTAGGGAGTTTGGTCCACCAAATGGGCGAGAGTTTGACACTAGATACCTTTTAGAATTCAAAGGAATGTTTTGTGAAGTTGGCTTGATTTGTGTGTAAGTGACAACTTTAGTGACAGCTAGTGAATCCATCCATTTTCTATATAAACTTTTCGCGTTGAGGGTCGCAGGAGGGCGAGAATTACACCTTGGCAGCTCAGTTTATCACAGGGCTGACACACGAAGACAAACAAGCTACAGACAAGTAAGAGTACTAACCTCTACCTGTCCGTGTGGAATTTTATGTTTGTGGACTGTGTACCACTGAGTAACTAGGTCTCTACTCTGAGTCTGAAGACAAAAAATGAGCTTCAAACTTTTCAAATGAGTAAAAAAGAAATTATAAAGCAAAAGCAAATCAGTCTGCCAAATGTGTAAAATCAGATAAAAGTCTGGAAGTAAACCCTTAAAGCTTGGATTGATGAAAAACGCGAAATAAAAGTCAGATATAAGCTATTAATGTGAAGTCTGGAATAACCCTGATATTTAAGAATACACATGACAAGTCAGAGATAACATTTCAAATGTTAAGGGTTATTTCTTTTTCTACATTATCTGATTACTTAGGGTTATTACTGTACCTCAAATAAACCTTTATTGTGATGTAATAATTTAATGAATAGCTTAATATCGAATTACTCTACATGTATCCTTCTGTTTCCTTTTCTCTCAGCCGTTCAACTTCTTTGTTCTGTGTACAAGCACGTAAGAACATGTGTGTTTGTGAGAGATTGCGCGGAAGTGTTTCTATTTGAACACACCTCATTTGACTAAAGGCTGCTATCACTGAAGCATTATCCAACCACTCAACATATCAGTGAGTTACAGCTTCACCAATATTGACACAGCTCTTTCTACTGAAAGAGGAGGCAGCTCTAGATGCCAAACAGGTCACAGCCTATTAAGGCTGTATAATACAGGAGGAAGGATTCAGGAGAGAGGCTGACCCGCCCATTTGTATTCAAAAAACGTTGTAACTTATCCTTACTTGATGAGGCATGTTAGCTGATACAGAGGGGAAATTACACCTGAAAATGAAATTGAGTGTTTCAAAAACAGTGCTTACAACTCAAAACTTCTGCTTGTTCAAAAGGAGTATACAGAAGAGTTGTTTTTGTTAATGTGTTGCCGACTACTACCATTCAAACACTTTAGGGTTTAGACATTCATAACAGCAAGAATGGTATTGCATTATATATTCAAAATGTTCCTTTTTTACAATCGGGGGTATGTCGGGGACAACATACTGTAGGATCGCGACACAAATTACATTAAAAAAGAAATCAGTGTACAAAAGCAAGCAAAACATATATGAGTATTCCACAAACCCACTTGGCCTGGTGAAAGCTTTGCGTACCTGTTGGATCTTTACATTTCTTTTAAATAATATAATCAATTATGAACTTCTAACACAAAGTATTTTGATTTCTTTTTTTATATTTATATTCAATATTCAATATTTTCCCAAGAACAAAATCCTCCCTTGCTTCTCACCTTTTTTTCCTTATAGTATGTGATAGCTAATTTGAAATCTTTAGTTTTGAAATGTCTTTCAGTCACCTTACATGTACATGTAAAGCCTTCAAGAAATGTTTATATCATTATTATTCTGTGACATTTGAGAGGCTGGATGAAAAAACTAAATCATATAAATGAATCAAATATGACAAATAATCGCTTGTTGCAGTCTTAAATTATGTGTCATACTCGAATGGATGACGTGCCACATTCCGAGTTCATTTTCACCCGAAGTATTAAAGTCAGAGTTCTCTGTTAAGGATCACTGACAAGGTCACCTCCACATATAGATCATCGATTATGATCTGACAGTCACTGAAACCGACACATCCTGCTCTACAAGAACTCGTCCCAAGTTGGTGTAACACAAACAGAGTTGTGTCTCAAGGGGAAGACCAAGAAACATTTAACTTTTACAAACAGGACCCTGGAGGATGCGTCTCCAGAGAGGGCTCTTAGTCCAGAGAGGGCTGTAGCGGTTTTTGACTTCATACCACCCAAGGACTGGAAACCTCCCTCCTGTCTGCTGTTTCAGTCGTTCCCACAGCAATAATGGATGCAAATGAGAATTGATTAGGAGACGCTGGCAGGTTGACTCCTTTGCTTTCTCCTGGTGAAGGATGGATGATGCTCCATGACCGCTAACTGCTTGCTGTTTTACTCATGCCTTATTCATATTCTTATTCTTACATTTATTCTCATAATCTTATTTTTGTACATAATATGAGAGGTCCTACACCACCATTGTGAGTTGGGGTTTCACAACTAGACCTGAATCACAGCTTGTCAGTCAGAAGGTTTCCAGTCAGGAAGGAGGTCGAATCATCTTCCCTGTTTTACAATTTGAGCCCATACAAATCCACAAAATCATAGTTTTGTGTGACCTTGGGTTTACTGCTTCTGCTGACAAATTATGCTGACATCCTGAGCACTTAGTTCTCATTTGGAAAGGGTGGTTGACTGGTAACAGCAAAGGGAGGCATACAAAAAAAGCACTCCCTCAGACATGTGCAAAAGCAATCAAAGAGCCGAGGGAGGATGGTAACCTTTCAAATGGGAATTTATAGAATTAGAAGAATTGGGAGGGATGAAACCCTCTTTAATGGTCACACATGCAGAGCACACAGTGAAATGTGTTCTCTGCATTTAACCCATCCTAGTACCAGGAGTCTAGTACTATAGGAGTACTAGGAGTCTAGTACTAGGAGCAGTGGGCAGCTGTTGAACAGCGTCCTTAGGCAGAGAAAGAGCGTGTGCATGCCCCCTTGTCTCCTACCCTTTCTTATACAGAAATCCCACTCGATCACTTCAGGCTCAAAACCACAGCCTGTTAAAGGAAGTGAGGCCGATTCCTGGGAGAACGACACATGCAGAGAAGGAGGAAAAGAGAAAGGAAAAGTAAAAACTCTGAAACCGGGCCAATCAGATATGATGTCCGTGCAGTTATTCATAGTCTAGGTACTTTCTTTTCATCTAATTCTTCACATCTGCACTGCTTCAAAACAAAAAAAGAAAAGCAAATATAATGTCCATCTGTGGTTCTTGTAAGTTTTCCTGCAGGCAATACATTAAAATATATCCAGACCACATGATGTCACTAACGTTAGCAGAGCCATCTAAAGTAGCTAAAATAAATAATCCCCCAAATGGCAAACATTTAGTGCACCTGTAATCGAATTAGGTCTTCAAGGTAGAGGGAGGGGAGATTCAATTACACGATTAGTCTCGGCAGCAGACCAGTGACTGTGATGGGCCAACAGCGCTCCGATTTTTGAAGTTCAGCTATTGAGAGGTTTCCTGAATATCTTCCGTCTGTGTGGGCGTTTTTGTCTAATACGTCTATATCTGTACTTGTATGAAGCACTTCTCACATGAACCTATTTTGTAAAATATCCTTTAATTTGACTTGACTGGACAAATTGGTGTAATATTGCTTGTACTGGGAATAGTGAGGAAAACATGTTGTTACTCTTGGCAGGTGGGTGTCGTTCACTAAAGCCAAACCAACTCTTGCTCCTGACAAAATGCGGAGCTTTTCAGTAAAAAACTACTAATTCTTCAACACTATACATGATTTCGACATTGAAACACCCCTGAATTCATAGCATAGGAACGTCTGAATCTGTAAACAATCCATTCATAAATTGATAGCACAGAAGTCTGATGATTTCTCTAGGTCAACTTGGAAATTGTGTGCCTGAATTTCACCAATCTGGGTGAGCAACATAATACTTATGGACATGACCTTTCTGATCAGAAAACAGCCTTTAAGTAAGGCAGTGGGAATGTAGTTTTTTTTCCAAGTGTTCAAAAACATTGGTCAAAAAACATCTAAATGTTCTAACAATCAGTTGTATTTGAATTCAATACGTTTTTTCATTTAGGTTTGAACTTGCTTATGCTCATTTTTGCTTACATAACATTTTCTTTTATCCATGGTAGAAGCAAATCTCAACAAAAAGTTGCATGACTGTCTCATGTCAGTTCAGTAATCTTTTTGTCTGAGATATAAATCAGTCAAATCCCTAAACCATGCCATAAAAAGTTAGTTTCACATGGGGATAAACTCAATGACAGGCGTATGCAGCATACAAGAGAAGCAACACGTCTGGAAGTCATCATGCAAAGAAAGTTAAACTCTTGGTCTTTTAGTCCACCTAAAGCCACTGAAATCCTGAAGGCTGTAAGTGGGTTCTAAAAGCATTCTTCAGGGAAATTCTCCCAAATGTTTAGCTCCCCCTCTTTCATAACAACACACTCACAAACACACACATCCTTAATTAGAGCACTCGCAGCTGGAAATAGTGAAAGATAAGGATATGAAGCCAATCTGTTTTCCATTGTATTTGATTGCTTTAATTTTACTCGTCATGCACTAATTGAAGCTCAACACATTTTTCTGCATTCTATTATTTTCTAAAAGGGACATTATCCGGACACATTGTAGAGCGGAGATACAAAATAATCTTTTTTTTAATGTATTTTTTGAATACTTTTTTTACATTTCTATGATGCCACATTATTCCTTTGATCACACAAAACTATTTCTAGCAGAAAAAAACACGTCATTCCTACAACAGGAAATACTAAATGTATTAAGATGATGATTCCCCTGCTACGTATAGGAATTTTTAACATTGATAGTAAATCCATTTGGGGGGGGGTTATTTGCGCATTTCCCCAACCTGGTTTTGTTGAGATGATGCTTGTGGTGCGAAGAGAGGAAAGCGGATAGACAAGCTTTCAAGAAATGAAATGAAACAAAAGCCAGACACCGGTTAATTTCCTGGGAGTGTGTTAGTGGGTGGCTGTAGAGCTTTGTGTGAGTAGGTGGGGGGGGGGTGTGTGTGTGTTTACTGTTTGATCGTCTCTTTTATGTTCCTTTCTCACAAGTACTGTTTGACATTCCTGTACAGGGCTAGACCGAAGTATTTAGAAAGGATGAAGACATACATAAAGGGGGGCAACAGGAGGGATGAGGAACAGAAAGAGGAACACAAAATAATTGTTTCAATCATATTTGTATAAACCTTTTTATTTTTTCAACTTGTCTTCCAAAACCTCACATGTTTTTTTTTGCTTATCACATGTTTTGGTTGAGATGGTTTAAAGACACTTCTTAACTGTGACATTGCACTCTATCCAAACAAAGACTCCCACCGTGTTTTAATTGGTCTGCTTGTCAGGGTGTTATGTCTCCTTGCATGTGTGTGTGTGTGTGTGTGTGTGTGTGTGTGTGTGTGTGTGTGTGTGTGTGTGTGTGTGTGTGTGTGTGTGTGTGTGTGTGTGTGTGTGTGTGTGTGTGTGTGTGTGGTAAAAGTGGTATTTAACAGCAGCTGCTGACCAGTAGCTGTAATTCATCCCATGTTACAGAGCTCCACAGAGGAACACTGTGATCTTCAAATGCGGACACTGTGTGAGATTAACGTACAGGGGACTGTTAAAATCGGAGAAATGTACGAGTCCTTTGGGAAATGCTTGTAATTCAGCCTGGTTTCTGATACAAACAAGGTTAAGGCCATTTTCAGACCGTGTAACACAGTCAAACACAAAAGGAGAAGGAAAGCCACCAATGATTATTCAATGGCATAATACAAGGGTAGGCACAGATCATTTAAATATACAAACACATATATATCGTATTGGCATACTGTCGCCTTGTATGGCGGAAATTATCTCGGATGCAATCACCTATAAGGGACTTCCCTTTATGGTTTTTGAAGTGAGCAGTATTTTTACTTCACAACACCTTTTCCTCGTGTGAGGCCTCAGAGTGAGACATGGTGATGTTTGATGGTTTGTGTCTGCCCTTTGAAGCGAGGCAAAGTGAAACCCTGATGTGGTTTTGACTAAGACTACAGATTGTGTTGCAGTAGAAGCAAACCCTACTCCCTTTCTTTATTTTGAGATAAATATTGCACAACACTGTGTACTTATTTAGAATTCACTAGTTTTACAGGCACCCGAGAATCCCCAGTAGTTTACAGTACAGAGCTACAAAGTGAGCTCTGCAACATTCCCTTAACCAACAAAGAAGTTTCCAATTACTTGCCACAATTAACAGACGGTGGGATCACAGAGCATTGAGCTTGTTAAATCCCCTATGACCCATTTACTGCAGAGGATTGTGGGCACACAGCTACTGTTAAATAACTCACGCAATGTCAATAGTACAGTATGCAGTTGTGGAAGAAGTGCAAAAGTAACAGAAAACAAAAACAAGAGAAAGCCCTGTGTTCAAGTCAAGTCAGCTCATTTCAAACTGATAAACAACATATTTTCTTACATAGCCTAGGGAGTTTCCCACCATGTGGTTTTGTTTTTTGGTCCATCTTGTTAGATTTGTCTTGATTTCTGCCTCCACCAATGCAGTGCAGGTGGATAGATTTGCTCTTAAGGTGCTGACAGCTTTTTCTTACATTTAGCCTATTCTTTTTGTTCACAATGAAAGCTATAGATTATCCAGATTACCCATTGTATTTGGGCGGAGGCAGACATCTCAGAGACTAACATCCTGGAAACTAGACAAATAAAACCTTATACCTGCATGGCTGGGTACAACAAAAGGTAACAAAAATGTGTGTTGCGTGGGAACATTATAAGCGGTTGTATGAAAGTATTAGCAGCACTTCATTCAGTTGTATTTGGTTCAGTTTATACTATTGGATTGAAACATGTTTCAACCATGCAAAGGGCACTATTTCCCTTTGAAACTCAAGTACCCATCTATTACCGGTTTGCCACTGCATTATTTGTTTGATAAATATTCTGTCAAAACAGCCACATATTTTCCAGTTTTTCCAATTTCCAGTTAGGACCTCTTTGGTCAGGTTTAAACATGTGGCTTGTGAAACATTTTACAAGTTTATGTTCTTGCCTTTCATAACATCCCTTCCTATAACAATGCTTGCAACAAAAGATGGTTGGCTGATTGATTTGAAATGTATTTCCGTTCATATTTTTTTACTGTATCTTTTATAACATTACTATATTGTGTGTTATAGTAGCACAGTATTTTATGTATACTATCAACAAGGTTAATCAACTTTGGATATGGACAGAATGTCAATCACAGTCAAAATCCTGCGAGCTGGCATGAATAGCAGTGGCCTTCCACTCGACTGTAAACACAAACGAAGAGTGAATGTGCTGAACTCAGTTGTCAACAGCTGGCATGTGTACACGTGGAAAACATTTGTTTGTCTTTCCCAGGTCAGAAACATCCAGCACACCAGGACAAAGCCTGCATTGTTACAGTGTTGATCCGGTGGAAAATCTGTGTGAAGGGGCACATTTAGTAGTGATTAAGTTAGATCTAAATCATTATCAGATGATTTCCCAACCAGACTCGAGGCCTGGAGCATTATTTCCTTTCAAACTATTATCTTTATCTTCACCAGAAAGTGGTTCTGTTCCTGGTTTTAATTTCTTAGCTTCCTATTTAAATCAGGGAAGAAAATGTTGATCAGTGCCTACGGTTATTTTTTTGATGAGGCAGGCACAGTTCTAATCAGTAATTTGAAGATTCAGAATGTACCACTTACTGTAGATACATTTTATTATGAGGCAGATTTTTAAAAACAAAGACTTTTACTCTGGCTCATATCTTCTGAACTTCAGACTGAAAATAAAAGTAGATAAAGTAGAATGCTGATGTAGAGTCAGTCATACTTTTTAACATGTTTCTGATTCATGTAATTATGGTTTTCTCTTACTCATGTATTTACTGGGTGAGAGCTGATGTATCTCATTAAGCAGTTTTAAAGACAAAAGTAGCTTGTTTCCTTTCTTTCTGGAATGTTTTAACTCGTATAAAAATACATTCTTCTTATCTGGAGTAAGAGCTAAAACATCCCTCTTCTCATGCAAACTCGGAGCCATCGTAACTTGAATTGTGACTATAATTGTATTGACTTGATATAATAAAAAACACGAGGTAAGTCTGGCCTACTGTTGTTCAACCAGCCCCTGGATATGTAATCTAATTACAATTGTGCCCAAAATGCATTTTTCATGTTAGCCCCCTTTTGCTGTGGGCTTGTCCAATGACTACTCTTGTTACCTTGATTGTTTAGAGGTATAGAACAACACTGCCTAGTTTAAAGCACTCGGTACAGATTGCTTCATCCTCAGAGTAATGAGGGGGTTTGGTGTCGATTAGGCTTTTTGTTTGTGAGTCTTGAAAGGAATTCTCTATAGCTACTTTATGTTTAAATGAATGGTTTGATGGGAGTGGTTTTGTGATTCATCCTGGTGAGCTTAATGATATGCTATGTGAGAGAAGGAACTAAAAAGAGAGAGTTGGTGTAGGGAGAGAGAGATGAAAAGCGTGAGAAATAAAGGAAGAAGTCACACTTTGCCTCAAAGTAGTAGTAAAATATAAACACAGGTACTGATCAAGATTCATTTAAGGTGCATTTAGATGACTATTGTGAACCCAAACTGTCTCACTACAAAACAATAACATCATTGGGTTGGGGTTAAAGAGTACTTCAGAGAACTTCAAAAAAATGAAAATAGGTTGTTTGGGTCTGTCCTCTATTAGCAGAACATATTTGTTGGTGCCATCGAAAACCATAACAAATTACTTTTGAAACATTTCATTTGAGGTTTAGAAAACAGACATGAGTTTGTTATGTTTAGGGAAAGATTGTGGTTTGGGTTCAAATTACAACTTTGTTAAGGTTAGGGGACCTTGTTGTTATACTAGGCCAGGGAACCACATGGTTTGGAGAAATCACTGTTGACTGTTGGAAGGAAACAAAAAGAAAGCATCTTTCTTTTGACCCTGACTTTTTGTTTGAGCTTCTTTAACATCGTCACTCTCCTTCTTCCTTTTGCTCACAGTGAACAAAGCTTTGTCATCCCAATGCAAAAACATGATGTTTTGGGCTATTTGCTGAAGTGGTGCTTTCGTTTTTTTTTATTGGATATCGGTCTTGTAAAAAAAGGGTACAAGTCCAGCAATGTTAACCCAATATGCGTGTAAAAACCCTTAAAGCTGAAGTCGGCAATTTAACATCAATCCCTTTTTTATTGGACAAATGTTGCAGTCCCTCCTCATTTAACTGCTTCCCCCCCAATACACTTTAGCTGAATCTCATAATTCCCCTTAGTTGATTCTAGGTTATTCAGATCACCTTTTGGCTCCTAACTAAGAATTGAGAGGTGGAGTTCAGGGTGTGTAGACCCCCTTTTTTAGAAAAGAGGTAGAAAATTGCACAATCGGTGCATTATGATCCTCCCTGGTTTTATGTATCCTCATTTCACCAGATAATGTCAGCCAGAAACTCTGGTATTAAGGTTTGTTCTGTTTTGATTGAGGGGGATTGTGAGCATTCTGAAACACAGCTGGAGGGAATGTTTTAAAACCAACTTTCCGCTATTACCTGCATCAGTGCGGATTGCAGTACCATTCGTGCAAGAGTTTATGCTTGCCTAATGATAACCGTTGCTGGTTTTATTTAGTTTGTTGGTTTCTTTTTTATAGAAACCTCCTTCATGCACATTTAATAGCAATTGTGCTATAATTGAAAAGGCCTGATTTAATAATAATTAAGAAGTTTTTTGCTTCAGACCATAGAATATATAGCTTCAGACTGATAAGACTGGTGACATTATATTGTTTTTAACACTATATGATTGTGAAACCAATACTGTTTATTAACTTCTCATTCAAGTGTTCTTGTTAAGATGTGACAAATGGCAAAAAGTACATAATAGCAGGTTTGGAAGCATTCATATCTGCTGAGAACATTTCAAATGTGTCTCTAAATGTGATCTACTGTAGTTCACCTATTCATGGTTCTTTATGACAAGCGTATACCTGGATAATGTTATTCCATTGCAGTTTTATAGGAAAAGTTGGTCAAACAAAATTAATGAGCAGACCTGGTTCCTGTGCTTCTGGCCAAACACTGAGAGACATATCTTGCTGTTTCATATGTGACTCTAAACTGTGGTACATTTTTCCAGTTTATAATCCAGCTGCAGTTGTTTTAATCTGTTGTCAGATGCTTAGTAAAAAAGGCTTTTACTATTGCAAATTCAATACTAGCATCGATCCTTCATAGGCATCAAATGATACAGTAATACTATTCTGTAAAGTACGTTAAAATAAAGTTTTTCATAATTAAATGTAAGGGTTTGTCGAAATGTTGTCTCTTTGACTTTCAGGAAAGTATACTGCATTTTTAAAGTGAGTGAATATATAATTGCTGTTAGATTTGATCTCCAATTTTTTAAATGGAAGATCCAGTCACATCTGTTTGTTATTCCAGCAACAGTAACGCTTCAGAACTACATTCAATATTCACTGCTAGCATCTGGTCACTGTGCATATGTCTGTGTGTGGCCAGGAAACATCCATCCATCTTCTCTCGCTTATCCGTGGTCGGGTCGCGGGGGTAGCAATTCCAGCAGAGAGCCCCAAACTTTATTTTCCCTGGCGACATCAACCAGCTCTGACTGGGGGATTCCAAGGCGCTCCCAGGTCAGCGAAGAGATATAATCCCTCCACCTGGTCCTAGGTCTACCCCTTGGTCTCTTCCCAGCTGGACGTGCCTGGAACACCTCCCTAGGGAGCCGCCCAGGTGGCATCCTAACTAAGTGCCCGAACCACCTCAACTGGCTCCTTTCGGAGGAGGAGCGGCTCAACTCCGAGTCCCTCCCGGATGACCGAACTTCTCACCTTATCCCTAAGGGAGACACCAGCCACCCTGCGGAGAAAACCCATCTCGGCCGCTTGTATCCGCGAGGAAACATAGCCATTCAAAAACAAGTTTGATGATGGATAACTGTATAAAAGATCAATTTTAGGATTGGCAAACTAGAAATTTGGCAATTATGAAGCCAATTGTTGGTCTGAAAATGCTTGACATGTGAAATTACTAAATGTGTTTGCACTTAATCATGCTTCCAATCCTGACATTTATCGAACACATGCTAGCTTTTGAAGACAGTTTCTGTTTCCTACACAAACACTCCTCAGGTCTAAACACATTAATCTATTCTTTTCATAGGGGCTCGACTGGAACATCTGATTTAGAGGGTACATGTAAAAGGACTGGACAAATACGCTCAGATAAAGATAATGTATTTCCTCCGGAATAAATTGTTCTCCATCAATTATTTTTAATCACAATCAACTTTCAAATGGTTAGTGTATTACTCTGCAGCATTCTTATGAGAAGGCATGTGGTGGCCTTATGCTATGAAATCATCTGTTTTTCATTTCTGACTCGGCAATATTGCAACCATATAAATTAAGGTTCATGGCTTCCAACTATTTGCTTCCCCATGGGGCGCTCAAGGCATATTTCTGTAAGTGGCACCATTGTTTCCAGCCTGTGCCATTATAACAACTAACCATTTTCAATGCAAGGGACATACTGTAGAGCTACCAAATGATGTTTGAGCCAAGAAACGGCAAAAGAGTTGTGTTTTTCTGGGCAAATAGGTTCTAAATCGGGAGTTATATCTGCTGCTATATTTTCTTGTAGCAGTATCTTGAACTCAATATCATAATGGGATTCTGACACTAAGACATTGACATTATTATTAGCTTGTTGTGGAAATAGGGTTAGGTATTTATTTACATTTGTCATATGCGTGACATGTTTTGAGTTTGGTTTCTAGACATTACACAGCCGGAAAAAATCTGCCTCTTCCTTCAGACTTCCTCACAGAGCCCCTCCTCCAACACACATGAACGCGCACATGACCAATGAGGGCACGAGATAAGTTTGTGCACAGATGGAAGGCTGACAGGCAGGTAGGCCATCCAGTTATTTTAAAATGATTGGTCGTGCTTTTTACAGTGCTACGGCTTCCACAGATGAAATATTTGTATGGATTTTTTGTCAAAGCACTTAAGATATTCATTGCTATCGGGATGTTAAGAGCATTCCATGGAATATAACAACAAGTGTATCTCAAGCCGGTTTCTCAAATACCTACCCCACCTTTAATTGTTGATAAATCAGCTGATTATTTTCCATCCCAGCTTTCTCAAAGTCCATTGTGATGTCTTCTATTGTTTTGCCAATACAAAACCTAAAATATATTCCTTTTAAAATTATAGAAAACTGGTAAAAGCATGAAAAAACTATATCCAAGAAGCTTGAAACAGCATGTTCTGCCATGTCTGTGTAAAAAATGACTAACTCAAAGCACTTGGCTATTATATTTCCATCGATCAACAAATCAATTAGTTGACTAATCCCTGAAGCTCTAGACATTCATTATAATATGTTATTCACTAAGGCTTAGGGATCAACAATTGTTGAACAGTTTAGATGACATCACTCCCCAGACAGTAGAAATAATCCAGACAGAGGCAGACAGCCCATGATTACAACACCGCTCGTCTTACCTGCTTTCACTCAGGTTCTTTTTGGCTATAACTCAGGGGTAGAATCAGGGAGTCGATAGATTTGTAGGGCTTTAAAAAGGACTTCTTAGCCGCCGTCTGCCAAGAGGATGTCAAATGATGACCATCCGGAGGAGAAGAACAGAGGGTCGGGAGCTCTCTGTAGTTAGACTCAGATTTATTGGATACAGGCTTTGAAGAAGACACATATCCGAAATGTCAGCCTGATCATCTGCTCAATACATCTCCAGAGCAGACTACAGCACTCTCATCCTCTCTTGTTCTTTGGTTAGTCATCCTTTGATGTACCCTTGGTCACAAGTAAAGGAGTAGTACGTAAATACTATCTGGGTACACCTTTTAAAACATTATTATTATTGTCCATAAAAAAGACTGTATGACGTTGTTTTGTTTTGTTCAACTCTGAAACGTTAGTTGTAGAAATGCAACTTGTAAATACAGTTTGATGCACGGAAAGAAAACATGATGAGCTAATAGAGATACACACACGTTTTTTTCCTATAGTTTGTCTAGCAATTAAAAATGAGCAGCTAGTATTTCATTTTCTGTCAGTTACTAATTTTAAATCCCACGAGAAGGTTTTGAAATTGATACACACCTTGGTGACTTTGGAGAAACATCACCTGACTCATAGTTTTCATTTGTCAAAACTTGCATCATTACATAATTTCAGTCACTACTTTCTCAACATGCGCTGTGTCGTCAAGCTGCTAAATTACCAATTGTTTACAAGACATGACATGAACACTTTTACTCATGATGCTGATGATGATGATACCCATTGATGAGATCCAGTTTGTTTGACATCAGTGCCACTGTTTTACACATGGGACGGTGTCTGAGTAATATTGAGTCAGACCTTCAGACAGAGCTCCAGATGCCTGCAGTTGTCGTGAAGGCATATTCCCAGGAATGTCTATGAGCTCATTCCCTCTGCAGTAGAACAATCGTACTGAAACTCAGTGACTCACCCTGCAATTGGCTTGGGAAATGAAAGAATCAAGAAGTGGGGCAGAGGGGATACAAGGATATCCCCTGATAAATGGGAGAGGTCATTTCTGTCAGTGGGTCGTCCAAATTACTTCTTCATTGTTGAGGCTGATACGCTTTATTTTTTAATTTATATATTTATTTGACAGGGACAGTGCACATTGATTGACATTTCTGTAAATGCGCCAGAGTTAGCCGACAGGCTATTTTTCGTCTGTAGTCCCTGGACAGATGTTGAAAGTCATCCTAAAAACAATAATTCACTTAAAATAACAGGTAAATACAATCAGTAAAACAACATTCAACAGAGATACTTATATTATGATAAAAGCATATATAAAAACATAAAAACTAAACTAAAATACATATTCACAAAGCAGACAGATAGCAACAGGTCAAGGCACATGTACAAACAGAGCGTTGTAAAGTACAGATTGTGTCAGTGTTGACAGAGCTGACTTTCCACTAACCATGTTTTTAAGTTAGATTTAAATAAACTGTAGGTGTTTTGTTCTCTAATCTTTACTGGGATTGAGTTCCACTGTCGTGCCCTAATCTGTTAGTTATTAACTATTCTAAGTTATAAGTGTGTGAACATTGTTTTACAAGCCCCAAAAGCCAGTATATTTGTGTTATCATTTCTTTTTAGTCACGCTAGTGGCTCTATGGATGTCAAAGTCAGTCTGTCAGTCAGTTGGTTTACTAGGGAAATTGTCTCGACTGTTGAACTGCCATACAATTCTGTACAGATGTTCGTGTTCTACATAGTTCAATTGTAACAACTTTGGTGATCCCAACTTTTATTGTGACAGTATTATGAGGTCTGAATGTTATTGTGTGCAAAACCTTTGCATTTAAACAATTACCTGCAAAAATAATAACATTTACCTCAGCTTATCATCAGATGTTGCCACAGGGGTTACACAGGTTTATTAAACAGGGTTTTACCTTCATTCTCAGTCCAAATAAGCAGTGTTTGGAAGAAGTATAACTAGTACTGTTAGAAATGTTATTTGGTCACATTTGCTGGAAAAAGCAAATGTTGTAATGAACCAAATCAGAGTTTTGGTGTTGAAAAAAAAAAAGCTACAACTAGGCCTAAGAGGGATACTGCCACATGGGGCAGTCTGTATTGCACCTTGTTTTCTGTATTCACGTTACCTTGTTTTTCATTTATAAGTTAACGTTTTTATTTTCTTGTAGGCTATGTATTTAGAAAAATGTATAAAGTAAGAATAATTAGACAGTATGACGATGTCAGGTAACCTGATGGTACATTTTCGTGTTGACTTTTGATTGTGTTTTTGGTTGTAACTTGTAGCAGATGTGATTGACAGACCATCTATTTTGTGTGAGGGGGAGTTAAAATAAGACTTCTCCCTGCTCCTTTCCATCATGGGGTACACAAAAACTGCTTAAAGTGTACATGTTTTGTTATAATAATTGCCATGAGTGGAATACTACTATTTATATATATATATATTTTTTTTTTTTAACATGTTTCACTTGCATAGTACAAAAGCTAAGATAATCAGTAATAATAGTCAGTGATGAGTAGGCTACAATTTACCTTTGTGTCAAGAAGAGCCAGAAGAGGAGGAACTGAAAGAAAGTGACATGTAGAAGGAACATCATGGAAACAGATGCATACACCACCCTACTGAGCAATTTGTGGAATATGTATAGTTACCCCCATTTATACTTGTACCGTTGAACAACAAGCTGCTTTTTGTGACACACAGTTGAAATGTCGCAGCGATAGACAGTATATCGCAGCACACTGCAGGCTCGGTCCCCCCACCCACCTCTCCGGGTTCCATGCTCCGTCCCCTCCCACTCTGCAGACCGGCTGAAGGCGGGCATATGGAGCCGTAATCACACGTCACAGGCGGCTTCGTTATTTAAACTTGAATCGAGAGGAGTGGAGGAAAGTTTTCTCAGACGGGACAGCGTTGCCTAGCAGCTGGGCAGAGGACTCTCTACTTCACCTTTTTGTTTCCCGTAGGCTAAAACCGAGGCACCGTGGATATTTTCCCTCTTTCTATCTGCTTGTCATCCACATCTTTATAGCCAAACATGAGCCAGACCGTGACACTAAAGGGACCCTCTCCCTGGGGTTTTCGCCTGGTGGGTGGACGTGATTTCAGCACACCGTTAACCATCTCCAGGGTAGGTAGTCTGTTGCTTCGCTGTGTATCCATTCATTGAGCCGTGTGCAAAGTGGAGATTGGCTAGACAAAACCATGATGACCATCCTGATTTTAATAATTTAACCGACAATAAATAGTAAACAAATAAATGAAGGGAACGTTTAAGTGACTCTGTGAAGCTGGAATACTTTTCCAATAAATTATTCTTCAATACGTTTTCGCCAAGGTCTATTATAGCAGTGTGCATGGGGCAGTATGAACAGGAGCTGACAGACGGTGCCGTCTAACTCCTGGCAGCTGAAGTTGCCAGTACAATTTAGTGAGTCATTGCAATTTGCCGACCATAGAGTAACATCTTTCACTATCCAAAGCGAGGGAGGAAAAAAAGCAATATGGTAGTATTGCCTCATAATTTGTCAATATGAAATAAATAAAATATTGGTATTTATTATTTTTTTCCAAAATGTCCCCTCTTTCAAAAAGGGATTATTGAAATGTTTGAACAGATGCAGGAAATGGCATTATAATAATAATAGTAGCCTAATAATAATAATTATTATTATAATAATAGGCTACATTGGATTTTGATAGCGTTTTTCCGAGTGCTCAAAGACGCTTTACAAAAAAACAGAAACAGTAAAAAAGAAAACAAAAAATATAAACAGTCGTCCTTGAGAGATTTTTTTTTAAGGATTCAAGAGTGTTGGCCTTTCGGATCATGATTATTGTGTTATTTTGTTGATATTACCTGTTAAAGTGCCACCTAGTAGTAAAGGTAGGGGTAGTGGTTGTCTTGAACTTTCATGACCCTCATAATATGGGTCAGAAGCGAATATGCTGGCAGTATCCAATAGTTCACCCCGGCCAGGGTAAACACAGCCTGGACCTGCTGCAGGGCTTGCAGAAGGAGAAAGGGGGGGGCTGCTGACATTTGTTTTTCATCAGAGCTCATTGGTGCTGCTGAGGGATTCCAGGTGTTGTGCTCAGCTGTACCACCAGCCCTAAACAGACCCTTTAACTACAGGGCCCTAGCACTTCAAACTAGACATGTCATTTCTCGATTTACGGCTGCCGATTAACGACTTTGAGAGAAGCAGACAAACCCTGAAGGTCACCTAAAGTGCTCTTTTCTTCAGAACCTAAAGGAGTTTGTGAGGCAGTGGTGAAGCATAATTTGACTCAGTGTCTCGCAGTGTGTCACTGTCACTTGCTTGCTTAGTTGGCACCTTTGCTTCTTCAAAATTCCAGAAAGTTGCATTTTTGCAACTTTAGAAATGTCTACGGACAGATCACTCACTTCATGCTTGATCTTCATGTTTGAGTTTGTGACCTTGTGCACGGAAGTAGAGTTTCCATCTCAGACCATGCTGAAGCCCAGAGTCATTTGGAAAAAATGAAAAATCTACACTGGCTATTGCAGCTCTCTTGTGTTTCATGCAGAATTTGAAGTCAAAATGTTGCCAGCTTCAAGGGATCTCCGGTTTTGTGACGCATACCATCCTAACTGCTTTAATCATTTGGTCAGCATGCAAGTTGTGGTTTCAATTTGAGTGATTGAACAACTTCTGAATGTTGTTATTTATTTTCATACTTGTATGACTGCCAATGTTGAAACCATGACATGCAAAGAGAAGTCCTTGCATTGTGAACATTGTATAACTTTGCGATAATGGCATCAGCGAGGAATAATTACAGGTTACACTTTACAGACAGTTGCATAGCGAGAATGGCAATAAAAACCGATGCTGACATGGAATAGATGCTTGTAAAACAAAATAGGGGAGTTTTGACTAATCCCTAAATCTTGGCGTGACAATTAGAGAAGGAAGCAGCTGGTGAGATGCAAACATTCATCAAAATATGTAATATCAGCGGCATAAATTCACACAGTGATTTGGCAGTATGACCCAGAATTATATTCATGGGGAAGTTATTAAAAAAAAAAGTAAAAATGGTGGGAAAGAATCCTCTTGTCTCACCATGGGAGCTGGCTGTATTCTAAGTTTGAGTCCCGGTGTGATTCATTGCTGCTGATGTACTGGAGTATCTCCTAAACTCGCTATTCATCACATGCTTGCTACATTCTTGCTGTACAGTGCGTGCCCAAGACGGCAATTACAATGTGTTGAATGGTGACACAGAAAGAGAAACATGGAGGGAGAGAGTGTGTGTTTCAGAGAAGGATAGTTTGTGGTAAAGTATCCAAAATGCCTCTTCAGGGAGGCTTACATATCGTGTAAACCTGCAAAACTCTGTGAAGGTTGTAACAGTGCCTGCTGCCTCTTTATGACTAGAGAAGGTAAGGTTTAAGACTGCAACGAAACACAAGGCCTTCTCTTATTGTATGCGCTATCCTTACATCATTCCTCTACTTTGCACCATTGACAGATCTCCTCCCCTATTCTTACATGTCCTTATATTAAAGCGAAGAAACACCTGCACTTGGAGACAGTGAGAGTTGTACATTCCAGTAAACAAGTTGTGATGGCAGCTGCTGCTTTTCCCCTTAAGGTGATAATGTTCCAGGATAAGCCCATTAGTCCCCTGCCAGCCCGTTAAGACTTTAGCCAGTTAATGACGTGTCTACTTGACTCTGGAAACATTTGGGTGTGTGTGTGTGTGGTGTGTGTGTGTGTGTGTGTGTGTGTGTGTGTGTGGTGTGTGTGGTGTGTGTGTGTGTGTGTGTGTGTGTGTGTGTGTGTGTGTGTGTGTGTGTGTGTGGTGTGTGTGTGTGGTGTGTGTGTGTGGTGTGTGTGTGTGTGTGTGTGTGTGTGTGTGTGTGTGTGTGTGTGTGTGTGTGTGTGTGTGTGTGTGTGTGTGTGTGTGTGTGTGTGTGTGTGTGTGTGTGTGTGGATGTGTGTGTGTGTGTGTGTGGTGTGTGTTGTGTGTGTGTGTGTGTGTGTGTGTGTGTGGGTGTGTGTGGTGTGTGTGATGTGTGTGTGTGTGTGTGTGTGTGGTGGTGTGTGTGTGTGTGTGTGTGTGTGTGTGTGTGTGTGTGTGTGTGTGTGTGTGTGTGTGTGTGTGTGTGTGTTGTGTGTGTGTGTGTGTGTGTGTGTGTGTGTGTGTGTGTGTGTGTGTGTGTGTGTGTGTGTGTGTGTGTGTGTGTGTGTGTGTGGCAGATAAACACAAACATAATAAAAACCAATGATATAGCGGCTGAAGCATTTAGAGAAGATACGTTGGATTTGTAAGGACGTGTCAAACCGACGTCTAGGCAGAAGGTGACGCAGGACACTTGTCCATCGTGACGATTGTCAAACAGTCATTTTATGGACATGGAAATTCACAACTGAGTGTTAGGTAAATAAGGACCCGAGCCGTGCACAGAATCACTGTCCAGCTTCCCTTCTGACACCTTGTTGCTGTTCTTCCCTCTGTGTGGTCTGGCTGGTATGCCCAATGCATGATGGGAAATGGTCTGTCACTTTTAGACTGTTAGTGCATTTAGAAGGTTGTTTCCACAGGCAATATTCCTGCCATTTTTTTGACTTTCAATAATCATTAAATGTCAAAGAAAAGTGAAATGTGTCCATCCCAAACCCCAATAAGACATATTCAGAGTGCTTGTTTTGTCCAAAACCCAAGTAAATAATGATATAAAGCAGAGAAAAGCATACTTCTATAAATTGATGCTGTCCCAAATCAACTACTTTAATATCATTCAATATAATGAAAAGAAGCAAATCCCCACAATGAGAAACTTTATATTGAAAAAGTAGTTTAATTATTAATCCATTATCTTATCAACTCAGCAGCACCTGAGGGCTTATTTTTCATAGATTATCTGTTTTATTACACCTGTTGTAGCTTACTTTATCTTACTGCTATTTACGGCTTTTTCTTTGTCCATCTTAACGGATCAAAGTCTAACCTCAGACAGGCAGATACCTTATCAGTGTAGGATGAATGGGGATTTATCTTAAAACAATTCCTATGTGCCCATATAAACATCCAAGGGGTTATATTAGTTTCTGTAGTTATTCCTCTTGTTCATACTGGCTGTAAAGATACCCCGTCTTAGGTCATTTCAATGTAAAATGTCCTCACAGAAGTGTCCCTTTACCACAAGCTTAGTGAATTTGCAAACCTATCTTTTAAAAATCAAATACAAAGGAGAGATAGAGAGTCAGAGTAATGTAGAATCGGTGAAATCCTTGTCATGTCTCATACTATTCTGCTGCATATAGAACTTCTGGAATGTGTCAGAGTTTGAAGAAAGTCTTGTAATCCATATTTGCTAAGGGCATTGGAATCATAAAGTAGGAACACATATTTTAGGTTGCATCAGCAGTAGTATAGTCAATGAACTCAGTGCCCCTTGTACCCTTTAATCTCCCTGTCTAACTTCTCTGAATACCAGAGACAGGACATGTGACCCAAAGCCACATGGGTTGTTTCTGTGACGCTGCTGGACATAATAGTATGTTTAGGCTTTTCTCCGGCAGCTCTTTACTCTAAGGCTAAAATTACAGATTCTACGAGCTGCTTCCCCACAACCAAATGAGCAAAAGATAACATGGCACTCTCCAAGAATGTCATGTTGTCAGTGAAGCTTTGGGGTTCCTGAAGCAGTATGGGCCCGAGAACAATGCAAAAAACCTTGGGTTGTTGCTGAGCTTTTCCTGCCCATCTTGTTATCTGATGTATGTAACTGAGTCTCTGTGATTGATGTAAAAATGGAAGTGTGTGAGTACGTGTCGTGCCGTGAAGACTATGGGCTGAAGGATTTGGAAGAAATGACAAATTGTACGATTGTTTTTGTTATGACTGTTTTTTGTTAAGCCTGTTGAACACGATTTGTAGGACTATATCGCTGTAGCTCCACAATACTTCCCTCAAAATGGTATATTTACACATTTTTGGCCTTTTTACACATATTGTTCTTCCTGCGGTTTGGATATTGCACCACTCAACTGTGGTTTTATAAGTATTGTAATAACAGTTTTCCAGATACACTTGCTTTTAGAGACCATTATGAAAAACAGCAAGTTCTTATTCTTTGTCTATTTATTACGTTAAGTTAAGCACCCTGCAGTTTGACAATTTATTCTCTCGCCGAGGAAGTCAGTTTTGATTAATGTGCTTTTTCTTGTGAGCTTTCATGCCAGCGTAGCATAGACTGCCAATGATCTAAAACATGGTTCTTGGAAGGCTCTTATAATCATGCCAAACATATTGAAGCATGACATGATGAGAAAGACTTACAGGAAACTCCTACAGGAAAGCAGATCCCACATGCAAGAAACAGTTAGAATTAAAGGGATGATATCACACTTTTTGATGAGTAATATCATGCTCTTTCTGGACATTCACAAATGGATTACAGACTAATTAATTTCCAGTGAATCTCCCATTCTCATTTAACCCCACATAGTTAATTTTCAGCCGCTTATTGGTCTTGGCAGGTTCTGCTTCTTTGTTTCAGTGTGGTAATCACACACCAGTCAGAACCTCACACCCTGGTCTGTGTAATGGCTTTCCACAGCGTCACCAAGGTCATATCCATGGTTATGGTTATCACAGGTTCAACAAGCAAACAAAGGCTCTTGACACATTGCCAGCAATTATTCTCTGTGTTACTGAGACTCAGTGCTCCCGCCCAGCATTAGCTTCTCTGTGGGATTCACATGCATGAGGAAAAGATTGGAAGTAATGTTTTTTTTTCACAGCTTTATGACTTTTTCTAGAATTACAAGAGTTTATAATTATCTAATTTTAAAGTGACTGTGGTCATTTTAATATGTGTATGCAGACCAGAAGCTGGGAGTTTTGCCATCCTGGGTCAAACTGTGTAACTATTAAAGTCAAGAACCTCCAAAGTTAGATTTGTCATTGATTTCAGCCAGGATGATGATACAAGAGAATACTCTACGGCATAAATGTTAATGCATCACGTATAGTGCTATACACTATAACCATCACACACCTTCATTATTTTCCTTGCGGTCTCTCGTTCATGCTCAAACAAACAGAAAAACATGAGCGCCCACAGTGAAACCACACTGTAGCACACACTCAGGCCTCAGCGTGCCACAGGATGAATCTTTGTGACATGAGGCTGTCATTTGCTAACCGCGCTATCTGTTAGCAATTAACTTTGTCACTGCATGTGGAGCAGCCCCCTTATGGAAACTGTGTGTCTGTTTTGGATTGCCCAACAACCAGTAAAGTTGCTTTCCACACCATCACCATTAAATCCTTCTTGGTCTTGATCTTATGTGACCTCATCACAAATGAGCACCATTTTTCACCATTGCAACTTTTATAGTGTCAGAGAAACAAAGAACATCCCTTTTTGTTGTTTTGATCAAATTCCACAAATATCTGCTGCAAAAAAGTGGTCTAGCAGGTGAAAATGGAATTGATTTCATACCAAACGATCTCATATGAAGTTGCTATTTCCAGCAAAGTTTGATCATTTTGTTGAATTTATTGTCTTTTTGTTCCCCTTCCACACCCATAGTGGTTTAGAAACCACTTCACAATTATTCACCAAAGTTTCAGTTCCATCTTCTGCCTCTGCCAAGATAACACTTTATTATCCCATGGATAAGTCCTTTTTTTAAGACAGACTTCATCTGTTATTTTTGACTTGTACTGTCATTATATCCAACAACATGGAGAGTAGAAGTGAATCACTCAGGTGTTGTTACCAATGGTTTCATGTGAGTATGAATGAAGACTAAAATAACATGTTTGTGTGGTAACTTAAAGCCACTTGCCCATGCCATAGAGTAAAACATACTGTAGATCTCTGAGTTCAACCATTACATCACTTTACATCTGCAGTGTATATATAGCAGATTATAATTATGTGGAGCACGTAACTCTGCCTACTTACATTTCCTTGCAGGCAGGAATGCTTTGTCCTCTAGTGACGACCTCAGTCTTGCCATTGTAGCACTTTGCATATCATTGAATGTGGGTGTGTGTGTTAGTGTGTGTGTGTGTGATTCATGCACTACTCATGGTCTGACCCTGAGGTGGTATAACTCACTCTTGCTTGTGTGTGTTTTGGGGTGCATGACATTCGGTCCACTATGACACAGCACAGGCACAAACCCAAGACACACACACACACACACACACACACACATTCCACATCATAAATGCGTTCTCACCAGGAAGGTTGTGCAGATTAGTTTTGGGTAAACTATAACCTCTAGTTAGTGAATGTCAACAATGGAACTGAATCCGTTACATTTATGCTTTTGACTTTTTAAAAGACTCCATCTGTAATTTTCCTTACAATAATTCCTGCTCAATATTGTGGTTTATGTTCGATTTCCAACATTGCATCGCATCAATAAAGTTACTTTACTTTCTCCGTAATTCAAGTACACATTACACATTTCCCACAAGGCCCCTGACCTCTGAGTTTACCGGAACTGAGTCAGGGACATTTGGGCGGTCAGAGGCTGTAAATTAGGAATTCCACATCTGAACCACACGACTCCGCTATTAGTGCTTGATGGAGCGTGAACTTGTGTGCCTTTGCTCTTAACATACTCTTCCCAAGTTAGTAAAGCTGCTTGTCTTGCACAAACTGATATTTTCTCTCTTTCTGGGTGCTGTTTATCATTCCAGGCAATCATATCCTAATTTATCTAAGATTACTTTTGTCTGTAAGAGAAGTAAGTTTTCCAAAAACAATACATCTCAATGCACAGCTGTCAATGTAATATCAAGATGTTGTGGGGTCACAGAAAGGTATCCACGTAGAAACTTGGATGACAAGACAAAGATGAATCACTGACACTTGACATGTTAGTTGTTCATTAACTTGAAAATCTTCCTAAATGCTCTGTTCCCTGTGTGGTTATGGGTACAGGTAGTCATTTTAGCCTTTTAGCTCTTTGGCATGTTACAAAGTGCTGGAATCCATCCTACGTTGTCAGGATTTTTGAGATTTCTTTTTTGTTGTTGTATCTGTTTCTCAATTAAACAATTCATGTGTCGAACAAAATATTAATCTACAACTACAATAATCAAGTCATCAATATTTTAAAGCAGAAATATATGTGACTTTTGATTATTTTCAGTTTTTTTTCTGTAGTATACAATTAAAATGAGTTTTTCTTGATTGTTGGAAAAAAGCAATCTTAAAATATAATTATTTTTTTTACCATTATATACAATATAATTAATCTACTAAATAATCAGAACTTTATTCGATTAATTCGATAAGGAAAATAGTTGTTGCTCTTCTTGTAGGTGCATCTCTTGTCTTTGCAATTTCAGCCAGGTACTCTTGCCAGCTGCCGACAGCTGTTGCCGCTGCTAGATTTATAAATCTTACTCAAGGCATTGTAAACAGGAAATGAATACTGAATAACTATTGCGCTTTTTCAATTTGCCTACTCTTAGTTAGGCGGTAGTAAAATGTCATAGACTATTGCTTAAAATTCCTCCTAAAAACAATGTGACTACAGCAATTGCATCCAGCTGCCGAAAATCTCCTCACTTTAAATTGTGAATAAATAATATGGAAATGGAATATGGAAAACGAATCCACGTCATAGTTTCACAGCACATTGGGTGTACAGAGAAGAACGATGACGTGATGACAAATGTTGGCATTTTATTACATTTTAGTTTTTTTGCTGTCAGAGTATCCTTCTTTGCAGCTTGCTGCCATATGATAGGGACTGTTTCACTGTGGATATGTTGGTGTGACAATGGAATTTAATGGGTCTTTTCACGTTATTTGTGTCAGCCAAAACCAACTATCAGAGGCAGGCCTGGAAATAGCCACGACATTTGTGTGTGTAATAATGGAAAATTGTTATCAGATGTTGCTTAGTGTGCGGGTATGTGTGTGTTCCCGTATTACCAGTTCCTACTCCCGCCTTTGCCTTATTTGATGGCTTGAATTGTCCACAGACTTTTGAGTGGGTTTCTGGAATAAGAAATCACAGAAAGAAACCTGCTTACTGTCCAGGGGCTCAAAGATAATCTTCCAAATTAAAGCGATGTGGACTTATGCATCAATACAGGCCAAGTGAGAAATCAGAGAAAGCTTAAAGAACTTATTGAGCAAATGTTTGTAAATGAAAAACCAGCGCTTTTTCAGCTCCGGCTCGGAGCTGGAGCCTGAAAAGCGCCGGTTTTTCCTGTTCACACCGCAGTGGCGCCGGCTCTTAGCTCCGGAATCCGGTTCACTTCCAGCTCCAAAAAATTGTCGGTCTAGAGGCAAGAGCTTCGGAGCTAAGAGGTGGCGTCGCTTACGTCTCTCTTACGCCGAGGCGTGCAGGAAACTAAACCCACCTCCCCTGAACATGGGTCGACTGTCATGCCTGCCTACAAGCAGTAGTGCTTATAAACACACTTTATAAAGTCAGGCAACACTAACCAGGCTTCGTGTGATTCTGTTTATTTGTACCTTACTTTGACCATCCGTTCACTGTTATTGATCATTGTGGAGAGAGGCAGACGTTTTGTTTTGTATTATAGCAGCTATCGGATGGAATCAATACATGGGCTGCACAGGTTGTCGTGTCCGACTATCACAAGTAGAATCATAATAAAAATACGCCGGTAAAATGTGCCTGTAGAAAACGGTTTATGCCACAATAGGATAGCGATAGCAAGTAGTCAGTTTAGCTTCGGTTGCTATGCTAACATCACCCATTTTATACCAGAGAAACTTTCATAACAGCGTTGTGATACCAAACAACGTCAATTCAGACTGACACACATTCACTTAGGCTAAGGGGAACTGGGGATATGTATCAGCTGCTTGTGTGAGTCGGACAGTGAATACTTTAGAGCGGCCGCTGCAGTGTGAGCTAACCGGGAGCTAACGGAGGAGAATAAACTCCCGTGGAAGAGCAGCGGTCGGTAAATGCTGCAGAAACACATTAATAAACAATGAACCACGGCACTCTGGAGAAAAGCATAAGGTTGGAGAAGTCGTTATTCAATGTATTCTGGCTTCGTGTGATTAAAAGCAACACGATCATCGACCCGACGCAGTTCCCCGTTGTTGTGAGCGCCGTAATGCCGTTGGGGAGCAAATCAGCGATGTAAACGGTGACGTCAAGACGCAGCAGCGGCAGCACCAGTCGGGTGCTGGGCGGTGTGAACAGAGCGGGAGCAGAAAAGGGAAACCGGAGCTGAACCAGAAAAGCTCTTCTTGCTCGGAGCTAGAAAGGGAAAAAGCGCTGGTGTGAAAGCCGCAAGAGACAGGTTCAAAGTTCCTTCATGCAAACTCTGTTAGCTTACGTAAATATCCACCAGAGATTCAGGCTGATGCAATTGCTGAGTGAACGCAAATCATTTTTTACTGAATTTCAAAGACCAGGCGTGTAAAAAAAGTTCCAGTTCTTTCCAGACATTTCACCGCCTTCAAACTCTGAGTGGCTTCACACTTCTGAGTGTCGCTGCTGGCTTTTGAAAATGTAAACCTAGAGTGCTGCCCAAGGCAATATCACATAAATCAAAAGAGAGCTGCTTTTTGTTGTATTTGGCCACTGTGTCGACACTCCCACGCTAATACTCTTTTCTTGTTTTTATTTCTTCCTGACAGTTTGACACCACTTATAACGGCTCTTTCTTTTTCTTTTTCTTGGGTGTGCTTGGATTGCTGTGTGTGTGGGTGAATGATTCCTGTAGGTAACACCAGGCAGCAAGGCGGCCCAGGGCGACCTGTGTCCAGGCGACACCATCTTGGCCATCAATGGCGACAGCACGGAGCTCATGTCACACATGGAGGCTCAGAACAGGATCAAAACCTGCACTCAGCAGCTCACACTCAATATCAGGTAACACAAGACTGTCCTTAGAGAGCATTAGTCATCTGATGAAACCCTTATACCAACCTACAGAATGTGTAGATTTCATTATGTTGTTGCTGTTGCACCACAAACCCCCTTATGCTGGCAGTAGACATGGATCCATATAGGCGCAAAAAGCTTCTACTTTTATACCTCAGTTTGAATCATAATGATCAACATCTTTTTTTTTGTTGACCTTAAAGGGGAGTTCAACAGATTTTACACATTTGGGTCTTTTTTAAATGATTTGAAAGCACTTATAAATCCTTTTTTTGCCGTTTGAAATACCTCTGAGCTCAGGGCTACAATAGCCCCTGTTTCCATTACACAATTAAATTGTCTGAACTGCCTGCATTGCATTGTGGGTAAATAATATTTAACATGAAAAAATAATGTGTGGAGTAAAAATCTGAACTGACAATGCTCCCACAGTCAATTGTTGTAATAATTATACGGAAGGCCACACACATACCAATAATGATGATGTATTTAGTTTACTATGTGACAAGCATGTAGTCTATTGTATGTCTAATGTAATTGCTTGCAGACCTGTAATTTAAAGGCGCTTGCTTCTTTAGAATATGTGACAAACTGTACATGAAGCCAGTTTTCCACAGATGAAGACTGATGGGAATTTTGATGTTCGGAATAATTGGAAATCAGTAAATGATTCCAACATTAGTCACTGAGTCAACGGTCGTCCCTTTTTTGTCAGCAGTGGCTGCTTTTGGTTTTAGTTTTGAAGCTCATTAACTGCAAGTTTTGGGAAAAACGTTTTTGTGACAAAGGTGATTTACTGCCTGTGGTCCAGGAACACATTGTTTCTATTTCAGGGTCGATTGCTCAGCTTGGTACAGTGGAGTCATACGGACAGATGACAGGTTTACGACGGTTTAAACGAATCACTCTCTGCTCCTATAGAACGCTGTCAAAGTAAATGAGGCTTGCGCATACAGTGAGTCACACAGTGACCTTTTTGAAATGGACTTCACAGGTCGATGTTGCTCATTTTGCCAGGACATGAGGCTGGAAAATTAACTCCTCAAAATATTTCTTAGCCTATGTAAGGATGGATGATTCGGCCTAAAGCGAAGGACAGAAGCAACATGTTTCTGTCAACAGGAAATCATCCATCTAAACAGTTAATGACAGAGAGAGGGGAGGGGGGATAACCAAGGAAAAACTGAAATGTCAGTTGCTTCCCACATTTCTATTAGATGGTTAGTGTAGCCAGCCTACTGGAAAGTGCAGAGCAAATCTGGCAACCTCTGAATCCCGTCCTCTCAGATGAAGAACACAGTGTGGTTTAGCCAAATGGTGCCTCAGCTCTCTCCTTTTAGGGCAGCAGACAACACGGTCTCTTTCCTGTAACGGTTAGGAGCACCATGTTGACTTGCAGATGCGGTGGAAATAAGAATAAATCCCGGAGTAATCTGACCTGTCGGATAAGCAAAGCTTCACACATGCTGCAGGAACCTACATTCAGACAGAGAAGCACTTTTCTCTCTCTCCTTTCTTTCCACTGTGTTTGTGCTTTATAGTATGCACTCTAGCATGCAACAGACGTCCCTTTCCCCACAGACTGTAGTAGAAGCCATCCATCCATATATCAAGCTGAGCGTTAAGTGGTTTATCCACATAGGGATGGTTAATTTATTTAAGGATACATGAAGTAGTATTCAGCGCAAAGACTGGGGAAGCTCTTCTGTAGCTGCATGACCACAAAAAAAGGAACTCCCTCACATAACCCCTTGCACCTTAACTTCGGCTGCAATCTTCCTTTAAGAAGTCAACATTGTTGGAGACATTACAGCATGTAATTTAGTGTGATTAAATTAAATAACCACAAGTAAACCACCAGACAGTCATGTTGTTCATCAACCCCCCTTAATTTTCCATCGAAACTGATGAGATAGCAACACAGCAGACGCAAAACAAGGTTATCTGCTGGTATGTGACCTTTCCACAGTTTATTGCTTGAATAATTATAGTCTGAACTGCCCTGCCGCTGGACAGGAGCAGGGTAAGGCGTGTCTGAGAGATAGGCATGCACCTTTGGCTCCAGAGCGCTGAGCTGAAATGAACTGCTGGTGAAGGGCAGGGCAACAGGGGTTCAAGGAGAAGAAAAACAAGACTTTAAAAAATGGATATGACGTTTTAGGCTAGCAGACAGATAGGAGTTGAATAAAGGCATGGCTTGAAGGTGTGGATTATGAGAAAAGACAAAAACAACAATGGTGGAAAGAGAGCAAGACAAAGAAGTCAAAGCCAAATAGAGGAACGGTGAACCAGAGTGACTAAGTGAGAAATCCACATGGGCTCTTCTCTGCCTCGACTGCTGGTTTACTGCCAACATTTTCTGCTGGGTACATTGCTGGAAATTCAATTACCCAGACAACACAGTGAAGCAATAGTTGAATTTCTTTCCCTGAGATAGGGGACTTGCATCACCACAAGTTTTGAAATAAAGTGAATATTAATAGAATATCCCTACCGGACACTATGAAAACACAAGATAAAGAAACAAGACTTTCTCACAGACACTTCAAGTCAAATATACATTTCAGGCTGTTTATAGGTTCAAACTCATTCCAATTCTGTTCAATCCATAGCCTGGGGATTAAAGTGTTACATTGGGTGTCTTTAACATCCAGTGTGAGGTAGCTTTTGGCAGGAATAAAGCTGCACAGGAAGTTGAGATAATAAACGGCAACGGTCACTATGACAAGGCAGACAAACAAAAGCCACCCTAATAACCTCAACCTTCACCAACAGGATGAAATAGGTCATGGTTTTGGCCTCTACTTATTAACCACTAAAACACGATTCAAATATTGAAATAAAAACGGCACAATACAAAGCAACTCTAAGGTAGGTTTTTACATTTTCAAAACCTTGAAAATGTTGCCCTCATTAAGGCAGTATGTTCTCCATTTAAAATCCATAGAATGGGGATCTCCTATTCGTTTGAAAAATACGAGTACTTAGGTTATTTATTGAAGGAGATTAATTTTTATTGGAAACACCCCTCAGTTGTGGAAATAATTTAGTAAACTAAAAGAGAAAAAAAGTTGGGAGTGACTCAAAGAACTCATGTTGAATCACTAGAAAATAATATTTTAGAGGTCACCACTTCTCAGCCCTCCATTAAAAGCGTAGGCCATAAAGCACTCGAAACAGACGCAGAGTCGTAGAGGGAGAAACGGGAGACCTATAATTTTGTGTTGCTGCCGATAGACAAATATATGAGTCTACATGTCTGCTGAGAACCAAAATTACAGTATACTGGCTGCATCTGAGCTTGAGGTCTTGTATAACACAATAATGTTCCTTTGTAATGTCTTTGCATTTATTACTTCACAACCCCCATTTTTTCATAACTCCTATTACCGGGCATTTTGAAAAGTGCTCCACATCTGAAGTTGGTGCCCAAGGAAGCTTTTGAAAGCTACATTTGAAAAAAATAAGCTTCATTAAAATTCAGCCCTGCAGCTGTAGTTTTTTCCCCATGAATGCGGTCATTTGAGGAACATTTCACCTTTCAAATTCTCATATACTGTCATATATGTCAGTTCTCCCGGATTTTCTTATTTTTGTGTAATTTACAGGCAATTATTTCTACTGACTATGATGTCGCCTGTCCTTTCCTTCTTGCGCCACTATGATGTTGACTTTTGTGGTTATTACATGCAAAACAAAGGACATTTAGTTCTCAAAGACAATTCTTCCAAAATAAATGCGTTTTTTATTTTGCGTTGGTGTTCCTTCCATGATTATAGAGAGGTCTCTATCTGCCACCAGAGTTCAGTTTTGTTGAAATTTGGTGGCGAAGAAGGCCATAGCAAATGATCGTATCATAGTCAGACTTTCATCTATCCATGTACCGCCAAAGAAGACAATTGATGCAGAAAATGGAAAGTATGGTACATTAAACAATGACTCTTGTATTCTTGGTCTGTAAATAAATCAACCAAGTTACGAGAAGGATTAGAAGATAAAGGAAACGCGTTAATTGGGGAAAAAACAGAGAAAGAAAGACAAGGAGAGGCAAACAGAAAGAAAGTGCTCTGAGGTCACCGCCGATTTACCACAGCTTTCCATTTCCATCAGGCCTTCTACTGATCCAAGCCTGTCAATGCTCCACTGTGAGGTGAAACACCCTTGCTAGTTTCTGTAAGTTCTTGGCTTCAGTTATTAAATAGAGCTGTGTCATCTCGCTGAGAAGGAAAAATGTCCGCCACCCCCACCACAGACACGTACACTATCCAAGTTCACTGTAATATCAGAGGACCCGGACAGACACACAATGGACTGTCCGACTGTGTCATGTCTGCTTTGCTTGTCCTTTATTTACTCGGACCTAAACTTAGTCTTTGAGCATGTGAACCAGCTGTGGTAGAAACCTTTTCTCCCCTATTTCCTCCTTGTTGTTCTTTTCATGCTCATCCTTTGATTTCTCCATCAACCATTCTTCCATGATTTGTCCAAACCTAATTCCTTCACTAATGCATAATGTCTTTTTTATATCTCCCTTCATCTCGCTCTCTTCCAACCTGCCTTCACCTCCCTGCTGTTTCCCTACGTTTGCCAGAGCCTATTGGAGAAGGCCATGTGGTTTAGAGGCCTGAGAGACAGATGATGGCGGTTTGGATGCGTTTCCACCGCTGGTCAGGCAGTTCGGAAAGCATCATGCTGGGGTGGCAAGTTAAATGTGCTGAGAAATGAGTCATGTTGTCTGAGCTGTGTGTGTTACTCTGGCTGTGTGTCTTGTTCATATGAAGGAAGGACACCCTGCTGTGTTTGTTTCAGTTTAACTCACTGTTGAAAGGAAAATGTAGGATTAGCTTCAGGTCAGATGGATATGCAGATGGTTATAGTTAAAAGGGCCAGTTCACCCCAAATAACACAGAAACATGTTAACACAGACATATAGTTTTGCTGCTAATCCAGTTATTGGAGACATTTGTGCCACTCAAATCACTGACAATGACATTTAGAAAAAAGCAGCTTTCAGAAACAAATTCCTGGTTAGTCGGGATAGGACCTTTTTGTATCGAAATGTATGCTTTCTACTGAAAAAGAATGCACGTGAAAAAATATACATGAACATCCATTTTATTGGGGCCACAGAAGAACAAGAAAATTGTAATAGGAAACTAGCCGTTTTTCTGTTTAAATCAACCTTTGCATTAGGTAATTTGGATTTAAATGAATCATTATGAATCATAGCAAAACAAAGGCAGAGCATAATGTGAAATCAGAGAAAACAAGCCGAGAAAAGACCTCTGAAGACTTGCCCCTGCTGCCTTTCTTTGACTCTCAGACCTGTTACTCACAGTTGAGGAATTATGCACGAGGCTGCATGGGACCAAAGGAACACAGGACTCCAGCTGCGATGAAGACAAAAATAAATACACACACTCACAGCGCTCCACTACAAGCTTCACTGGATTCCCCTTCATCATCCCTTCATCGCATCATTCCTCTCACGCTCTCCCAAGGTCTCTTTCTTTTGTGGTGAACCATCAATAGAGTTTGAGAGGCTGTGAGGATGGGGGACACCACAAACCTCCCTCTTGCTCACTTGCATCGATCTTGTCATTTCCCAGATGGCGGTCTTTTCAAGTGACACCCCAAAAGTGTTCAGATCAGACCCCCATCCTCTTTAAAAGGAGGTTATCTACCTTGAATCTCAGGGGAGAAAACATTTAGACTCTTCTCACATAACAAAATAACAAAGGAACTCCTCCAGTGTTGGTAACGTATAATAGAAAACCATATTTTTTCTGATGGGTTTTACAGAGCGAGGCATCGGGGCAAGACTCTTCGGTGAACCCTGAAATGTTCAGTGATCAGCCGCATCTTAATTTGAGGACATTTTGTTTTATAGCCTTGTCTCATGCTCCTCCTCGAATATGGTGATCCTCTGCAGCCAAAGTAAACTCGTCCACCACTTTAAAAACCAGATATCCCCGATCAGGAAATTAAACCTGACGGGGGGAGGTCAGGCAAGGGAAAATATGACCATAGGAAAGAATAGGAAAGTGGTTCTGATGACCTGAGACTTTCTATGTTCTCTTCCGTCTCTGCATGTGTTGTTTTTCTTTGTTTCCCCTTGATTTTGTCTATTTTCCTGTTCTTATTCAGACTTCTGACATTGGTAGTTTTTTTCCTTTCTTTTTATAATCCTAACAGTACTTTTATGGCCAATATTATGTGATCTTTTAAATCATGTCCTTGCTTTTTGAAGTTCCTTATGATGATAACTGTGACCATTTGAAAACAAAAACCAAGTAACTTAACAATATAAGAACATGTGGATCTATATTTCAGAAACGTGTGGTCTATGAGTTTTCTTTGTCTTCCACTTTTCTTTCCATTTATCTGTATTCAATAATGTTCAAATCTGAACTATACAGTTCAAAGCAGATGCTGGATGAAAATCAAAGACAACACTTAAGGAATGAGTCTGGAACTACTCATTCCTATCCTATTTATCATTTTGAAAATGTATTAAGAAAGTGCACCTAAACAGAGGAGGTACAAGTAAATATGGCAAATTGATCATTCAATTCGAAAAAAGCTAGGAGGGTGTTTTATGGCTCAGGCTCGATTTTCACCTTGGATCTTATAAAAACAGACAGAGGAAATTAAAAAGCAAAGAAGAGAAGAAAAAAAAAGTTAGTGATGATCCACGGGTTGATGAATGTAAAGCAATAGCTGGATCCTGATTCCTCACATACTGACTCAATACGTAACAACACGCTAAAGCGGTAAACAAAAAAACAATACGGTTAATTGTCCTTATCCAAAATGGTGTGCAAGAAAATGTTTCTTTGCTGTACTAATGCTACATTACATTTAAAATACTTGATTATGTCCATTGCTCAATATTTACAGTGTGACATCCAGTTGTAAACATGAAGCCTTATAACTGAAATCGCAGCCAAGAGGCTTAGCAGTCACGTAGCAAGTGGAATTAATCATAACAACATTACTGACATCCCTCTTCAGAATGACCTAATGAATGCAACAGTGTAACACTGTAAATCCCAAGCTGGTCTGCCTCTCACAGTTTCCACCTATGCGTATCCATTTAAATCTCCATTTAGATGGATGAATGCAAAAATTCCATGTTTTCTGTTTCGCACTTCTGAAATGTCAATTCAAATAGGCCATTTAATACTGAGCATTTACTCGTTTCAATGGGCTGTTTGTGCGGTAACTATCGAAACCAAACAATCTGAGAACATGTCGGATTTCTGGCGTTGGAGGGGCATGTCAGCCCATGCAGTCTGCCAGACACTCGTCGCCTCATAAGAGTGTCCTTGATAGCAACACCTCCGCGGTTCATATCTGAAGCATTGCCTCAGCTCAGCCAACGCTGTGCCAGCTGCAGCCTGATGACCTCACCTCTTCAGACGTCAATCCACCCTCACTGTGGGGTCCATGGATCCATGCAACACACTCACAGTTAATATTCATGTCCTGTGGGTGGAAGTGTGAAAGAATAGAGGGTAGCTGCAGTGTCCTTTAGTTGATCTGCATGATGTCCTGGTGTTACTCTTTTGGAAGTTGGATGCTTTCCCACTGCTGAGCCAACACCATAGATACAAAAGCCACCCAACCCGTCGAACCAAAGAATTCCCCTCAGATCTTTTTTGTTGATATGGCATGTAAACTGCCATTACTTTAACACATAACTTGAAAGTGAAAACATATTGCAAGTGAAGCGTTGAGTGATGCCACTGAAGATTTATTGCAATGTTTTATCAGCATGGGAAATAAAAGATGTTGGTCCCTGCTTATGAATGCACACTTGGCCCATTCAGCAGTGCTGTAAATAATGTTTTATCATTTCTGCCAGTCAGTACGTCATGTCGTTTCTTGTAGGGAAATGCAACTGGAGTCAATCACTTGTTCTCCGAACAGAAGTGGGGAAGCTTTAGATACTAGTAATTCAGTTATCACTCCTTTTGAAAAATCATGGCCCAAAATGCAATGTGTTTTTCCAAACATTTGATAGTTCGTACCATTGAGTTATGATGTGATGAGGATTTTATCTTTGTACCAGTGGGAGGAGGCCAGAATGAGCTGTATCCCATTCCTAATGTGAATACCTGCCAAATGTACAAATCCAAATTCACACACACACACACACACACACACACACACACACACACAAATGGAAATACGAGTGCAGTATATGATTTTTTTTTATCTGCAGAGATTAGTCTTTTCTGCACATAAAGGGTACAGCAGTAGGATAACGTGAAATTAATATCTTGAAACTCAATACAATTCGATCATCAAACGACTGTGAAGCCAAAGTCATTATATTTCCCAGCTTAATGTCATTCTTTAAGTTAAATGTGTCTTGGCATTCCCTTTTTGTCCAGTTTCCTTTCAAACATTCCCACTCAGAAATAATGACACTTTATACACTGGATATTCTGTGGAAAGGAAAATTCATACTTTTCAACATAAACGACTGAATGCCTCAACACTTGGGTGTTGGATGGCGGAACACTTATCTGACTCTCTCTTTCTCTCATGGGTATTGTCTTTCAGGTCTGGATCGGGAGAGAGAGTGTGGTCGCCAACAGTTAGTGAAGATGGCAAGACAAGCCCTTACATGGAGCCCGACTCACAGGTAAACACTGTTTACTTTGGATTTATAAAAACACAAGTAACAATGGTTGCTTCACATTTATATTCACCCCCACTTGGATGCTATCAAAACCCATCTGCTTTTTTTGGGCTGAGTTTCAGGGCTCGGATGAAAACATGTTAAATTACTCATCAGACCAAAGAAAGACACAGAAAGAACCTGCACATTAGTTAAGATGGTGACGTCTTTAGTTGGATTTGTCACTTTTTTGTATAGGTTTGATTGTCTCTTGCCTTGTGGGGAGACACATCAGGTAAAATATATATTTGAAACATACAGAGATGGGTTGCTGGTTCTTGTTGTGATATATTATATTTAAAGTTAGGATTAAGGTTAGGTCCTACAGTATGAACAGGATCTTACACTGTAACTATTCATGAAATATCAGCTACAGCAAATTATTTGATTATATTCTACGTGTTTTACTTTCCTATGCATGTTTGATGCTGCTCAAAAGAATATCTACTAACCAACCAGTTTCAAACGCTATAGGTAGCTTCTTGTGTCGCACACATTTCACTGGTTTGATTTATTTTGAACATGGTTTTAAGCCTTCAAAATCTACTGCTTTGTGTAAGGGTCCTTTGCTACGTACTGAATCAGCCACGAGAGGATAAATCAGATCATGGGTCATAACTTTAAAGTACAGGTCTGTGTCTGGGTGTGAGACTCAAGTCCTCTCAATCTGTTTATACCACAAACAGAATCCATGGAAACAGCCACAACACTCGATCCTTAAATTGCATGTACGCTATTATTCACATGATATAAATGAGATAATGCGTCCCACTGTTCACTGGAATGGTTTTGAAATAGTATCTTGATTGTTCTTCTTCGTACGAGCTGCCAAATGGACGTCAAAGGCATGATGAACTCTAGCAGATGATCTTTCCCAAGTTTTCCAGTGCTGGCAAGCCAACAGGTTTTTTGAGCACAGAGGGAATAGGAGGTGTGTGTGTATGTGTGTGTGAGAAGACTTTGTGACTGAAACAGACAAACAATGAGCATATTGTGGCTCCGACATGCGGGTGTGCATTTGTCATGTATTGTATTGTGGAAGTTGTGAAGTCTGGACTGACGTGTCTCTCAGCCCTCTCTGTGGCAGGGTCTCCTTGTCTGCAAAAGGGTGGAACAGACACACAAAGAGCTAAGTGAAATCCATCTGTCCACTCGTCAATGGGAGTTTTGATGCCTTGCTTACAGGAAAGTATTGTTTTCAGTGGCAGAGATGAAAGTCAAAGAAGCTTTAGCATATGCAATTCATCTTTTGTTGTTGTGGCTGTGAGAGTAGAATTCCCATCAAATGATATCTCGCACACTATTGTATATGTTGTACTATATAGCCACAGAAATGACACGTTTCCTATTGTGATTAAAAGAAGAACAAACTAACCCGATAACATGTTACCAAAAATTAGAATTGAATAAAATATTTTCTCGGCTACCCAGAAACAAAAAGAGAAGAAGATGTGTGTCATTTGAGCATGTTGATACATTTAACAGTAACTCTGCTCCAGTCTTCATCTCATAATCTCAGCACCAGCTCTGGTCTTGCTTTGATTAACACAAGCAAATAACAAACTTGTGAGAGAGATTAACCATCAGCACAACTATTTATACAAATACTGAAGTGCACGACAGGAGGACTTTTTGTTCGGTTGCGCTAGAGGAGTAATTCTGTCTCTCAGGCACTTTTCTCTAGGTCTGGCCTACTGTATCTCTGTAACATCTTATCCAGTCCTTCCTTCTCCCTCATTGAAGCCTTCAAAATTTTCCCTAAAGTCTCTTTTAATGAAACAAACCTGGACAACTGGAAACCACAGAGTCGGAGCCATTTTATCGCCACGCTCAGGTGGATTCTTCTGTGCATGAAGAGAGGAAACATCCGCTCCCCGGGGTCGCATAAAAGACCAAGGCTCTCTTTTTCTTTCTCTACTCTGACACATAACAATGCCAATTGTTCCTCAATGGAAACAATATATGCACCGGGGCCTCTCTCACGCCGGATGAACCATCTCCAAATTGAACTATGTGAAACGGTTGGCCCACAATGACTTCATGATGAGCCAGTTTTGGGCAGCCTAGGCAAACATTTACTGAATCAAATCACTGTATGAGTGACATTTTTTGTTTGTTATGCTGGCCTGAAGGTTTGTTTGTCCGTCATCCACTCTCTGATTCAATATGCTTTGGCTAGCAGGGTGAGAACTGAGTCACACCAGGGCTTGTAGCTATAAAGAAAACAATTCTACTTGAAAATGACCACACATTGTTTTTGGCCTACACAGGCATTTATTGGTGTTTTTCATCTCTAGATTGACCCCATTAACTAAGAACATTGCAATATTTTTTCTACATCAGAATGCTACCACTAGAGCCCAATAAGCAGCTCCTGAGTAGTAACGAACCCAATGACGCCAGTCTTCAGGACATTCTCTTTTTTTAATCATTTCCCTTTACATTTTTTATTCATTGACTGGAAATTCCAGTCTCACTTGTGGGAATAAGCTTCTGAGCAGGAAGTGTCACATGGAAGCTATGAGGTGTTTCCTTTCACCTCGGGAACAGGGTAGACTCTAATAAAAGACTGAGGGAACTGCATACATTACAAGTGTATGACTCTATGACTTGACTTGATGCAAGTGTTTTTGCTTTAGGGTGTTCAACGTGTTGGGGTATTCAGTGCAACTGTATGATGTGTTTCCAAAGAACTTTCCTCATGCCTTTGAGCACCGACTACTGGATGTGACACACAACTTTCCTGAAATAGAAATAATTTGATAACGGAGGGTGGGAGGTTGAGATAATGATGATGTGTCGCACAGTAAGTAAAAAAGTAAGGGTATGTGTTGGTTCTGCATCACTTCTTTGGCTGTGAGAGTTGTGTCAAGGCCTTGTTAAGTAGCCCCTGACCTCATCTGATTCTGATTGTTCATCTAATATTTTCCTCAGCGGCATTAAAGTGTTAGCGGAATTATCACTTCAAGATGGAAGTTACATCAGTTTCTGCGAGATGACCGTGATGAAATAATGTCTTGTGGCTTTAGCACATATACTGTTGAAACATAATCTGCCGAAACCTTCATAATCTCATCACCTCATCGTCTTAAATTGGAACTTTTTTCCGATGAGAAAGACCGATTTGGAAAGAAAATGCCTCTATGCCTTGTGAATAGTTATCTCATTGTACATCTTTCTGTCCTACTCCTACTTTATTCAGAAGTAAAACGATACCACCACTTACTGCCATTTCAGGTTTTCTAAGAAATGCCTTCCATTTTATTAAATGGCAGTTTCAAGTAGGTAGGAATGGCCTTTTGGTCCAATTTAAGGCCAAACTGCATTTTTTTTGTTTACTGTATCAGAATGCCATTAATTTCCGCTACCCTATTATTAAAGTGATAGCTATTGTGGTGGAGCACTATGACCCTGTGGAAAGAATGAGGCCTCACAATGCGGAAGTTAAGAGGTCTGGATCACACCAGATGTAGCCCTGGAGCTGGCAGCTCAAGGCAAATTCTGGAAGCTAGCTTTAATACGAGCTGACAGATGGAGTCGTTGCATGACTTATAGACCGTAATTCCTTCACTGCTTGGAATTAAATTTTACTTCAGATAAAAAATGTGTGCATGATACAAAATAGTTTTATGAATGGAACAAGGCAGTTACTTTCCAATATCTGTCATTGAGAATAATTTGCCTTTTTAAAAACACAAAATAGTACAAAGTTGTAAACCTTCGTAATTTTCTAAGATGCATATTTATGGATAGGAATGATCAATAGTGAATAAGGCCAGTTAGAACGATAGAGTTTGTACAAAACTGGATAAACACAATAAAGACCATTAATACAAAAACAATATGGGGCCATTAAAGAGTATTCTCATTGGTTGCAAAAATATGTTTACTAGGTCCACTGCTTTCCAATCCCCTGCCAGGGAATCTCATACTCGTAATTCACACAGCAGGCCTTTAGATCACAGACCTCTGACCCCACTTATTTGGTTGTTTGTGTTCACCAATCAGCCAGTAATCCCCAGAAATGTCCAAATCAGTCTTTTGATTTTCCTAATGGAGCCCTCTCTGCTCTGCTTGGCTGTCAGCATGCTGAGGAGGGGACGGGGTCATTGAGAGCAACTCTGCTTGGGTAAGAAAGACCAAAATACTGCAGCCATCCAGACTCAGTCAGTTTGACGGTTAAAAAAAGAAAATACTGAGTTTTTTAGGGACTGAGACTGGGAAATTCCAAAACAAAGAAAGTTATTTTAGTGTATTGCTGTTGCACCATCCACTTTTACGTAACCTTATTCTGCCAGACTATAAAGTGTTCAAAGTAACACACATGTCTTAAATAAACTGCATGAACTTATTGGTCTTATCACCAATAAACTTCTTGCTGACAGTTAATGTTTGTTTGTAGCCTTTATTTAACCAGGTGAAAGCCCCTTGAGATCAAAAGATCTCTTTTTCAAGGGTGACCTGCAGGACAATAATAAACTCAAACATTGAATTTTGATCAAAAGTAGGATGTCTTTTCATCATCTGTAATTGGAGACATCTTACCAAATTTAATTCAACCCAGAAGTGACTTTGTACGGTCAACATGGAAGTAAAAGTTTCTAAACAGCTGCTGGAAATTGATCAAATGCATGACATTGAAATTGATTCAAATGCTAAATCCTTTGCGCCTTAAGCATTTGTTTTCTCTCAGACATGCTCATGGCCCGAAGCCCAACAACTCTACCATTTTCCGGTTTTTCTCCCCCAACCCCCCCATGTCAGCTCTCTGCTACCTCCTCTCTAGCCTGTTTGTCTGTCCCTCCAGAGAGGCACCCAGGGCCAGGCCCAGGGAGCCATAAAGGGCTGGTTTGTGTTTGGTTAGTGGTGCAGAGCGCCATGTGAAAAGCTTAATTTCGAAGGTCCAGGGGGATTAAACCATGCAGGAGGCAGAAAAGAAGGCGGTGCTGTGCATGTGTGTGTGAGTGTTATCATGAATTTGTGTTTGTGTGTTCTCGCTTAAAGACAGGCATATGATTTCAATTAGGGTCCTCCACCTTTTTGTTCCCCTCCCCAGCCCCTCCTCCACCTGGTGTGTTGGTGTAAGCCTCCCTGACCAATCTGTGGTTCAACTTAAACTGTAGTCTTCTCCTATTCAAGCTCTTATTAATCAGGGTAACATTCAGTCAGGTTGATAAATGGAGGAACGTGGTGCCTCTTGGCTGAATGCACCCTAATAAACATAATGCAGTTTGTAAGGGCTTACACAGGGATGAATGAACATGCATGAAAAAGCAAACTTTCTTTCTCTTTTCTGTCTTTCTTTCGTTCTTGGACATCGGTCATCCTGAACCATTAGCCATGCTTGGTTACCGTTGTAAAACAGGTCAGTGAAATCGGATGACAGCCAGAATGTGCTTATAGACAACGTCGGTTCCCATAAGCAGTGTCTGTGATTGGATCTCATTCCTCTCCTTTACTTTTTTTTTTTTTTTACCTTTCAAAGTTTCTCTTCATCCAAGCCAGGAGGAATGCAGTCAAGATTTGGGAGAAAATGAAAGAGTAACCATGCTCAAGAGAGAGAAATTAGAAAATAGATGATCTCACAGATGGTCTTTTTCAACCGTTGTTGAGTTTCTGTTGGACATAAAACTGCAGCTGGCAGCTGCTCATATTAACTCTAAACTGTTTTGACTACATTGGTAAAACACGATAAGGTTTCCAGGGGGATTAGGGTAATAAGGCATTCACTAAATGAACGTGACTGTTACCTTAAAACAACATCTCAATTAAACCATATGTAGTCCAGCAGTGAAAAGGTTGAATTAATCTTTTTAATGAGACAGTTGGCTTACAGCTGATTTTTGTTAGAAAAAGGAATCCAAGCCACCATACCTTTAGACCAACATGAAAGCACTTACAGGTCCTGAATGTTACCAAACTGGCATTTTTATAAGGCAAGCACCAGATGTGCTGCCTTATAAATCTGCCATCCACCCAGAACAAATATCTTTGCAACAGGCATGTGAGGCCAGAGAAAGTGTTGAGAAAAAAAGACAAAAGGAATGGTTAGGGAGGGGGGTTCAGCTGAAACAGAAGTATTCACAATGTCAAGCAGGAGTGTGAGGGTGAGAATTGTAAAACATATACTTACTGCTGACAACAGAGAAATCTACCCGGAGAAGCATTTTGAAGGGGTCCATTGGCCTTCAAGGTATTCACATATAACTTTTCCTCTGAGTGCTGCCTGTGTTCTTTCTTATTTGTTTTTCAAGCCCGGACCCTATTTTCCCATGTTTTTGTGTCTAAGTGACTAATGAGGACAACAATCTTTGAAATTGGTCAATTATTGGGGCAATTGCTCACCGTTAATGTACGCTCATTAGAAGTGTTTGCTTTGGCCACTGACGAGCCTGTGTTTGACAAAATATGGAAATCACAAGAGGTGACAGGAAAACAACAGTGAACTAATGAAAGAATGAAAGTTGGAGGAAACAGTTCTATGAGGAGATTTTTTTTGTTAGGGTACAGAAAGCTTAGTTTAGGTTCTTAAAGATCATAACTGATTATTAAACTGATTTCAACAGTGTGTACGGGGGTAGAGAAAAGTGTTTTATTCCTCTCTGAAGTCCTTACCATAAAGAGAAAATAGAGTCCAGGTTATAAAACACTGAAGTCAATGTCTATATTGTTCTGCCTCAACTAAATCAAGGATATGGGAGTCTGTTTGTTCCGATTTTTTAGCACAAATTGTGATTTGGGGCATTGTAAATAAAGACAGGAATGTTTTTCTTACCCTTTTATCACCATATATGTCAGCGTGCAATTACCTGTCCTCCTTCGCATGTCATGTTTGTACAGATTAGGAGTCATACATGAAATGTCTTTACTGTCAAGCCACTGCATGCGGTGTAATATAATACACTCACGGGGATTTTTCCTCTGCTTGCTCCTTTATTCTTAGGACAGTCATGAATAAGCTCGCCTTACAGTCTTACGGTTATTGTCCTGATTGTTATCTGCAGATTTAGCCCTTGTCTGAATATGAGAAATGAATAATGGGTTCTCATTAAAACTAAAAACACTGAAGAACTTCACCCTTCCATATCGGGTATGTTCTCAGGAAAGTGAAAGACGTCAGATGAATCAAGTTATGAAATAAAAGATAGTTAGGTTCAAAAGGGCACTTTAAAGAAAGCAGGAGGAAACATTCATATCCATTGGCAGAAATGTTCTTTTATAGGAAAAATGTAGAGGATTTGACATGATCATTAAAGTGTAAGCAGGACCAAACAAACTGTGCTTCTAATCCACCTTAAATCATCCTTGAACTCTTCTATAGCATGGCTGGGATTATTAATCAGAAGATGTTAATGTCCTGAGTTTTTCTTGGAGCTGCATTTTGCAACAGTGGAATCAAGATTTTTAAAGCACTCTCAATGTAACATTCCTGCTTAATCAGGTAATGCTCAGTAATATAACTGGGGCATCTTTGATTTGATCAAATGGTCTAATTCTTTCTATATTCAGAAAAAGAGGTCGAGGGAACCTTTGATTAAAGTCACATGAGGTCCACCATCTGTGCAAATAGAGCTAAAGATAACGAGTAGGATCTGGTTGGGCCGTGCGGTGAGCACCAGGCTTCAGAGTGTCTGGTTTACTTGGAGAGAGAGCCACAGAGAGCTGGGTGTTTCTGACATCCAGCCCAAACAGGGTTTGGCTCTGGAAGAAAAGCTGCATTGAGCGCTGACTCCCCACTGCTTCTACGAAGTCTAACCATCAATAGCTATCTGCTAGCATTTTGTTCAGAGGGTTTCTGGACTCATCTATCTTCACTGTCCGAGGTTTTGGGCCGAGTAGGAAGAAGTGGTTTTAAATGTATCTCAAGTTCTCTGTCTTAACTATAGGAGGCAGGGCAATGACAGAGCCATTTTTTGTCCAAGCTGTGGGCTTATTGGTGTAGGAGGACTGAAAGGTAGTGATTACAGAAGACCTGGGTGTTTGTGTGTGTCAGTACATGTGTGTGCGTGTGGTCCGGCCAAGGACAGGATGACATCCAGCAGACCCATCTGTTGAAATGACAGGGGTCCTTTCTGGAGAAACTGTGAACCTCCACCTCCTGTGGTTAGGATACTTGAGCTCAAAACACACACACACACACACTCACACACACACACACACACACACACACACACACACACACACACACACACCAGTGGCTCACAGTTAAACCAGTCTGACTGTCTCCAATCCTACTGCATTGCCTAACTTATAAACAAGTCGCTCTCTCATCTAAAATGTTTATAGTCTGAAGTTATGATAATGTGCAGCCCTGTTTATTCTTTCAAAACTGCAGGCTATCTCTGAAATTCAAAGCACTATCAGAGGTGGTGACATCACTGCGAGCCATGCAATAAAAGTCTTATCTGTGAAGTTCAGTCTCTGAAACGGTAAAGCCAGGCTGGCAGTGAGTGTTATCACTATAGTGTGCTGATAACTGTGGTAAACACTGTGAGGCTCAGTGATGTCACTGTGCAGTTTGTGCAAATGCATGAGAAGGGCGTTGACTTCAGCATAAACACACTGAGTATACAGTGGTGTCAGTGTAGGTGTCTGCATCTGTCCTGAATTAGTGCAGATTCTTCCAAAGAGCTCCGGCAGAGCATCTATGTGGCAAGAATATAGAAAGTAGCATGTCAAAAAGATGATATTTTAATCTTTCTGAGCTCTGTCTGCTTCTATAAACTGTTCAAGAAGAAGCAGCTAAACTACATATTTATATTTACACCACAGCATTTAATTTGTTTTGACAAAATCATCTGCATGAAATCTATTACAAGCTTCTTGTTAATAAGCCTTACCATGAGAAATGGAAAAACATAAATGAAGTGGAAAAAGCCTTTTCTCTCAACCCTCACCACTGCGAAGCCTCATTTAGGAACAACCACTATATTCGCCTTTGAAGATTTGTGGTTTTTCAGCACCACTGGGCTTGTTTTCTCTGTTGACTTTCATTTCCTCAACCTAAACATAATGGGGCATTCTGTTATGGGCCCATTATCCTTTTTTCTTTTTTTCTAACATTAGTAATTACATCTATGATGCTCTTTCACTTTTACCATTGTATCCATGTGTGCTTGGTTTTAGAGGATTTCAATACCACTAAAAGCTTTATCGAGTCTTTTGAATAAGTGTTGTTCTTTTTCTTCCTTTGTAGAATTTCCGTCCCATCACCAGCGGATATGGTGGTTCCAGTCTCAAGTCTTCATACACCCCTGAACCCCAGTACCCGCCTTCCCCCCAGTACCCGCCTTCCCCCCAGTACCCTCCTGCCCCCCAGTACTCTCCTGCTCCCCAGTACTCTCCTGCTCCCCAGTACCCTCCTTCCCCCCAGTACTCTCCTGCTCCCCAGTACCCTCCTGCTCCCCAGTACCCTCCTGCTCCCCAGTACCCTCCTGCTCCCCAGTACACTCAAGCCCCACAGTCCCCAGTGGCTCCTCCCCCTGCACCGGCTCCCCAGCCCCCCCACCTGAACAACGGGCACTCCAAATCCAACAACGGCTACAGCTACGGATACGGGAAAGGAAACGAACGCGCTCAGTTCAACAACCCAGCAGGACTTTATCAAAACGGCAGCAATGGAGAAAGAATTCTGCCAAGCAAGATGGGAGGCCTTAACCTCAGCGCCTCACAAAGGTGAGGGGATCGAATTGTGCTGCAAGGGGGAGAAAGAGAACAAAATATAAAGAATTGGGTTGTTGTGTATCCAGGACTAGTATATACTAACTGTAGGGTTTGGAAAAGAAAATTCTTAAATGGATTTAAGTATTGAAAAGATAGAATAATTCAAATATAGTACCACACACTTTTTGTTATTGCCAATAATGGACCTGTCATCATAAGAAGACTTAATGTAATGTCTTTGCTGTAATCTAGAGAAACCACATCTTCAACAAATTCATATATTTTATAATTGGAAACAGTGAATAGTATCCAGGGTTTCCCACACATAGACTATACTTGGGCGGGCCGCCCAGGTATATTAACGGCCGCCCAAGTATATTTCACGACCCATTTCGTTTTTTGTTTTTTTTTATAAGTTATTTTTTTATTCGTCCGTGACCACGACACCATCTGCGATCGATTAACTTGTGGACAATGATCCCTCGCTCCCTTGCACTGATCTCGCCTCCTTCTGGCCTGTTAAGTGGCCTGCCTCACACAGGATGACTGGCTGTCCACATGATGTGGCCTGCCGACATGGCCACTGTCATACAGATCATAAATCAAAGCCCTTGATTGGTCTCTGTGTGTCATTCAAGCTCGGGATAACCTCAGCTCAGGTGAGGTAAAGGACTCTCTGAGGGTTTAGATAGTTAACTTAGTCTAAGTTCTCAGTGGGTCTCAAACGGTGTGGTCACCATTTATGTAAACACATATTTCTATTTGAGAGGGTGATTGGTCTATGGATAGTGAGGTGGGCTGAAGATCGGAAGGCTGTGTGTTCAAATCCCGCCAGGAACACCACCACTAGTGTGCCCTTGAGTAAGGCACTTAGCCCTTAGTTACTCCAGGGAGAATGTCCCTGTAATCGGTCATTATAAGTCGCTTTGGATAAAAGCGTCAGCTAAATGAAATGTAATGTGATTAGTAAAATATGCATGAATAAATAAATAAAAAGTTAACTAGGTGAAAAAAGGCAAGATACACTTTTAAAACTTGTTGAGAGAAAACTAGTCTTTGCTGCTGCCTCAAAGAGGAGCAGGGGGAGAGGAGGGAGACAGGAGAGGAGGAAGCAGGGGGAGAGGAGGGAGAGGAGGGAGAGGAGGGAGAGGAGGGAGACAGGAGAGGCTGATTCCAAAAATAAATTAATAAACAAGTTTCAGTGTTTTTTTCATATTGGAAATGGTATGTTATTGGTTATGGCCATGATTTTATGATTATTGAAATGTATACAGTTCTGTTTAATATAGGTGTTTCCATAGATCTAGTCTCTTTATTTTACCCTCAAAATGCACCAGATTGATGCATTTAACTCTAAAATAAAATCTTACCGGGGGGGCATGCCCCTGGACCCCCCCTAGAGGATTTGAGGTCGACCCCCACTAAAAATCGCATGGATAGGTTCCTAAATACATTAATAAATACATTTAAATAGTAACCCATTTCCATATGTTCATGTGTGGGTAGTAGATTTAAACTATAGGGCTATCATTATGGGCCCTGCCTGTACCTGTTCGCTCTGCCATCGCGTGAAGGGTCTGCTAACAAGCGACCAACAGAAAGGTTAATGTTAATGTTGTTGCACGTCACCTCAACCCCCCCGCTACCACCCCCCCCCCCCAAGTATATTTCAGATCTGTGGGAAACAGATCTGTGGGAAACACTGGCAGTTAATGGACCAGCACCAGAGGTGTTCCCATACACACAGGCATTGGAGCTGTTCTTCATGAAATCCCAGAAGGATGAAGTGCTCTGACAAACAGTGCCATCTTTGCGCAAAATGATTATACAGGAATGAAAAGTCAATAAATAAACATGTTGTTAAAACATGTTTATTTATTGCCACCACCCGCCCAAGTGTATTTCAGATCTGTGGGAAACACTGGTATCCATGTAGTAATTGGAAAGAGTGAACATCTTTTAATAGACACTCAGTTTGTGTACAAAAAATAAGAACATTGTTACTGGGGGTTAGGTGCCTGCTTCTTAAACCCATTAACCTTTACATTGTTAAAGCATCAATTATGAGTATATTGTGATACTCCACAGACACATGTGTTCATGTGCTCTCTACCATAACAGATATAAACACATAAACACAGTGTGTATCTCTTTAGACTCACGTGCACAGATGGTCCTGTGGACTAGAGAAACACTTTGTCGTGGTGCACCACTTGAGCAGGCAGTACATCTGTGTGTTAAGTCTCACAGTGAACATCTTCTCCAGAACTCAGCGCTCGCCAGGACTGGATTGTTTAACTTCCTAGGCCCTGACACACGTGCAGTACAAACAAACACAGCTTAAAACCATTTGAACTCTGCTCAATGCCCCCTGTCAATCACGTTTCTAATTATTTTTGGTACACATTGTCTCAGTACTCTCCTGACTTTCTTTCTCCTTTCTTTCTCTCACTCACTCAGTCAAATTTTCACCAGTTTGGGCTCTCTCTCTCACACACACACACACACACACACACACACACACACACACACACACACACCCACACACTCTCAGACTGCAGTGATCCCTTCCCTCCTGGAGTGGAGACAATCGTGCAGTAGAGTGTGACAGAATTGGAACACATCAGTCAGCATCCCTGCTCCTCTCCCAGAGGCTTGAATGTATCAAATGAATGGGATCCATCCTGTTAGCTCTGGGAAAACGTGATGGGTGATTGAACATGCAGATCCATAGCACAGGGCTTTTGTGATTAAGACTTCATGCCTATGGAATCACACGCAGACTGTAACGTGTACCCCTCCTCTGCTGTCTCAGTGGGTCGAGTTTCTTTTTCTGCCTCCGGTGGTCTGGCAATTGTCATCTATTGTTTTTTCTGTTAAGGCCACTTTGGCTCCTTTCATTATTTCCTTGCTCAAATATCACATCAGGACATCACATGATAAAAGACACAAAACAGTGGCCATATGTAATACAATAAACAAACGGAAATACATATTACCCTAACATCAGCACATTCACTTGTTGTCAGAACGTCGACCCTTCTTTCTGAATTGATGTGATTTGTCTTTTAATCACCATTCATTCGATAGCAGAACAATAATATCTCTCCTCCCTTGTGTCATTCAGCCCGGAGCCTCCCTCACAATCCCCTGTGAGCCGCAATGGTTTCGACCCGCAGTCAGACGTCTACAAGATGCTGCAGGACTATGAAGAGCCCGTCTCTGCACCCAAACAGTCCGGCTCCTTCAAATACCTCCAGGGAATCCTGGAGGCTGAGGATGGAGGTAGGGATATCTGATGAAAGGTGTGTGTGTGTGTGTGTGTGTGTGTGTGTGTGTGTGTGTGTGTGTGTGTGTGTGTGTGTGTGTGTGTGTGTGTGTGTGTGTGTGTGTGTGTGTGTGTGTGTGTGTGTGTGTGTGTGTGTGTGTGTGTGTGTGTGTGTGTGTGTGTGTGTGTGTGTGTGTGTGTGTGTGTGTGTGTGTGTGTGTGTGTGTGTGTGTGTGTGTGTGTGTGTGTGTGTGTGTGTGTGTGTGTGTGTGTGGTGTGTGTGTGTGTGTGTGTGTGTGTGTGTGTGTGTGTGTGTGTGTGTGTGTGTGTGTGTGTGTGTGTGTGTGTGTGTGTGTGTGTGTGTGTGTGTGTGTGTGTGTGTGTGTGTGTGGTGTGTGTGTGTGTGTGTGTGTGTGTGTGGTGTGTGTGTGTGTGTGTGTGTGTGTGTGTGTGTGTGTGTGTGTGTGTGTGTGTGTGTGTGTGTGTGTGTGTGTGTGTGTGTGTGTGTGTGTGTGTGTGTGTGTGTGTGTGTGTGTGTGTGTGTGTGTGTGTGTGTGTGTGTGTGTGTGTGTGTGTGTTGAAAAATGAATTAGGCCAATGCTGTGGTGAAATGCTGACAGAAGCACACCTATTGACCTGATTGTAAAAAGGTTATAAGGACATGTGAAAGCTATAGGGCTGTGCCTTACACTTATTTCGTTTTTAGAGATTCATCTGAATTATTTCCTCATGCAGTTGATTTATCTTAGCATCTATGAAATATCAGAGAGTACAACATACTTCTCACACACTGCCAAAAAAGTGAGAAAGCGTCATTTGTGAAAAACAGTTCACCAACCAAATCAGTAGTTCTCAAATATTGTATTTCCGCTAATTTGCAATGAGCACATCAGCTATTTTAACTTTGATAGACGTTGCTGCTCCACAGTCAAACGACTATACTGCTAGACTGTTGAGCTAGTATTTATTAAGATGGCTTTAACATTGTGAGCATCTGGTTTACCTGCGTGCATCCAAAAATCAAGGTGAAAGTTTGAGTGTAAATATGTTCTCCTATGCAAACAAGTGTCGTGATTCCAGCCAAAAGGAACATCTTGCCTCGCTCAGGCAGTTCCTCTCTCTCTGTTTTGATCTGCTCTGTCTTACTGGCATAGTTTTCCTTTTATAGAAAGACACTAGACAGGGAGGTTAGGGGAAAGAGGGATAAGTGAGAGAGGCAGAAAAGGAGAGATGGAGGGAGCAGGATCGCTTTAAATAGCTCACTTACGGGTGAGCAGGGGGGGAAGTTTTGGTTTACTGCAAAAACAACTTCAGAAAGGACAATAAAGTGAGAAATATAGTTTTCCTGTCTGCCTTTTGACCGCTCAGCATTCCAGCTTTTGAGCAGGAGTCATGTGATGCTGACAGCAGCAGAGGAGGGCTAATCCTCCAAAGTAAAACAGTTTTTTCAGGTTCTGCGTTTACCCCCAAAGCATGGCAAACGTTGTGTAAATCGTATGTATAATCCGAGTGTTGGTATCTTAAAGCGGAAATAGCCTGGACCTCAAATAAGTGGGCTATTGACCTGTTAGCACGGATTGTCTATGATTAATGTTACATTTTTAAACCTCAGAAACATGTCTGCTATGAGAAGTATTAATGCCTTAATATACACATGTTTTCATACTGTATACTCTATGTTAACTCTTAACTCTTAGTTAAATTAGAGAACCCCCTTCTTTACATTCTCTGGTTTAACTGATGTGGGTTTTGGATGCCAATACTGGTACAGATGTGTTTTGTTAGAGGACCTAATGATGGCTAATTCCTTTGTGTTTTCATGAAACAAAACAACAACAACACGCAGTCAATTTGTCCTCCTGAAAACATACTTACATACAAAAAAACATATGAAATAGAATTCAAGCCGAATACACAGTGGCCTTTTCTCTCTTTAAAAACTGTGTATCACACCCTTGATATAACACTTTCTGAAAATTTACCAAATTGTTCAACTGATAATGTATAACCGATTGATACGTCTATTGGTTGACTGAAGCAGGGGCTGTATTTCCCCTTAGACTAATATTCTCTCAGGGCCCAGAATAAAAATGTCCCGCTCAGTTATCACTTCGCTTGGTCTGCGTTTGATGTGAGAGCCGCCCGGATTATCTACAGCACAAGAAACAACGCTGCCTACTCCTGAAGTGAGGCCTGGAGCAGAGCCAGAACATACTGTTTCCTTAATTTAGCACTTACCATTACACTCAAAGTAATTAGAGAGAAGGAGAGGTAAAGAAAGAGACGGACTCCAATGACAGACAGAGGGGGTTGGAGGGGGAGAGACACCGCTGATGGATTAATTTAAAGGGAACTCTTTTTCGTCTGCTGTCGGTGGTCTTTCAGCTTTGGGAGACTGACAGGATGATTGACAGGTTAAGCCCTTGATGAAACAGTGAGACACCTCAGGTTTACATTTGGGATCTTTTTAAATGCTGTCTGTCTGTTTCTTGATGTATGGCTGAGTCATTTAATCTGTGTGAGAGTGTTAAATAAAGTCTCTCTTGGTTATTATGAAGAAAAAAGTCAAATGTACAGTTGATCATGTCCAGCAAAAGTCAAATCATCCTGTTGTTGAATGCATACCTTGCCATCAGGCTTTTAAATCACAGTAGTGGGTCCTCTTTTGAAGGTGAAAGCCCCTGTAGAGGCCATGTTGACTTTCATGGGGCTTTTAAAGTTAAAGCAAACAAGAGTGTCAGTTTACCCAGAATTCCTCAGGCTCTGCCATGATTGGATTGCAATGTGGATGGAAAAGGTGCAGTGAAAGTTAAATACTAGATTTAAGTTGGATGGTTGGAGCAAAAGAAAGTTGTACTTATTGTGCCATTATTAGGGTCTGTTTTTTCCATAATGTCATGGTATTACTTGGCTATAGGCTTACAGTACAAATAAGCCTTTACAGATATGATCTAATTGAAGTGGTTTCCAATTGAATGTGAATATTTGGGATTGCTCTGCTGCCGACAGGATTTTATAATTTCCATGAGAGTTGAATTTAAGGGGAGGACAGACAGGAGACGTGATGGGGGAATGTTCCTCTAAAAACTGGAAAGAGAAATAAACAAAATTCCTGTGACTTCTCTTAAACGTCACTTGTTCCTTGAACTGCAAGTCTATTTGTTTAAAGGAACTCCTGAATAATATCACAGTTTCTACTCTTCTTTCATTTTGTATTACCAGATGAGTGGCTTAACAGTTTGCCGTGGTTATTTTTCCAGCAGATGGCTTGTCACAACACTATGAAAGATGGTCTAAATACCCAGTTTTAGTAAACGCAAAGTACTCAGGAGGGAAGCAGGCTGTGTCCTTTTTTTAGAATAAGACCTCTACTTACTAGGATATCCTTCAGCATCACTTCAATGCAGAGCAGGAAATGATATACTTCCAGTACACTCGTCCAATGATTGGATTATAACATGTACATCCAGTAATGTTTGCCACTTTTATCTTACTTTGCTTCATATGTATATTTGATCAGAATTGTCTGTATTTGTGACCAACGATAAACATCACATCTGTCACTCGGAGTAATTCAATTCTGGATGTGAAGTTCCAAGGAAAAGTAGGGGGAGCATTCCAGGCAGATCGTTATTCCACAGGGATCAAGACAGAGCTAAAAAGATACAAGATTTAAAGCCCAAGCAAGACTTCTGGTCCACTGGGGATAAACATGTGATGCCAGTGGTGAGGGGCTTAACTCTTCACTGTCTGGTAGAGCAGATTGGTTCTTTAGAAAGCACTAGAGCCAGTGTCCAATGTCTTTACTTATATATATATATATATATATGCTCAAAATGTGCTTCCAGTGCCCAAAGTGAAGCCACTGTTTTTATTTGTTTGAACTAAAGCTGAAAACGTTGAAAACGTTGAAGTACTGGTGTGAAACAAGCAATAGGAAAGGGTCATTCTTAGGTTTGTTCATATACGCTTCAAATTGAATATCAAACGTATCATTAATTCATTTTCATTTCAACACTTTCTCTTCTGATTTTACTTGTTTTCTCACTTACTGCTTGTTTGACCCCAGGGTTTATAAGTGTGTCTCTCTGACACATTTGATCTGACATGTAGTCTTGATAAAACCCTTTTTAAATCCCACGGTGACACACAACCCGAGTATATGTGCAGCGTAATCAAGAACAAATCCAGTTTGTTTATTATTTTACTTTCTCAAAAAGTAAATACAATATCCCAACATAGCTGTCTGAAATGATATTATTACAGCTGTCTTTTGACACTGTGACTCTCTTTGCATCACATTCCCTGAGGCTTCCCCCTCTGCATTTGACAGGTTTGAGTGAGGGCTGTTTTACAGTATGTCTAGGTGATATTAGTCACAGCGTAGCAGACACATTGTGCCGTGAATGGTGCTTGGGGTGAGAAATGTGTTGTAATCGCCCAACGTGTCACTGTCTGTCAAATAAAAATATCTGTCTGCATTTGGAACGTATACACAGGCCCTACGTAGACTGGCTATTTAATAATGTAGGAGCAAGATTAAACAAGCGCTCATTCATTCTGCTTTCTGTATCTATGCTTGACTTTGGTGTGAAGATTTTTTATTAGTCAACCTTTCCCTCTGTGAGAATGTCATGAGTGTGCTGCACATAAAAGGTTTTCCATTGGAGTGCATAATTAGGTAATAGAGACATTAATCCCAGGAATAACATACCCAGCTAATGTCAGCTCTTAAACGCACCATGGCGCAGTCAGAGGCTAACTGTTACTGAGAGATGGAAAGTGCTTTAAATCAGGTGCCAGATGCAAAGTAATTAGACTGTTGTGCATTGTAAAGTGACTTCAGCCTGTTGAAGCCTCCACTGGCACATCGGGAAAGGATAAATCTCATGTATGTACTCCAGGTATGCAGTATTAAGTATGTCCCTTTCATGAATTCCAGTCAGGCATAACTCGATAACGAATGATGATTTAATTTGATGGCCTAATTGCCATACATGTAAATGCAGAAACCCCTGTCTGCTACCAGAATATCAGCTGTAATTGCTTAGAATATTTTTAAAAATAACCTTTTTTGAAACGTTTTGTAACATAACATAAGCCTTGGTTTGTCACAAAACTAGGGCCACCAGGGTGGGTGGAGGGGGTCAGGAGGACGGGTTTGGGCTGACAGCCCAGGAGCACAGCGGAGGGCCCGGAAGGGATCTCGGGCGGACGGCCCGGGGGCAAGGCAGAGACCATGGAGGGGGTCTCGGGTGGACGACCCGGGGGCAAGGCAGAGTCCATGGAGGGGGTCTCGGGTGGACGGCCCGGGGGCAAGGCAGAGTCCATGGAGGGGCGAAGGCCACAGCGGGCGAACTCAGGGGGGCGAGCATGAGGGCGAAGGCAGCAGCTGGAAGAGTCAGGGGGCCGGGCCCGAGGGCAAGGGCCGAGAAAGTCAGGGGGCCGGGCTCGAGGGCGAAGACCGCGGCTCTCAGGCGGCCGGGCCCGAGGGCGAAGAAGGCGGCGACGGGACAACTCCAGAGGACGGGCAGGAAGATGCTGACGGGACAGCTCCGGAGGCCGGGCAGGACCCGGTGTCGGCCGGACAGGAACCAGAGCCGGTGGGACAGGCTTCGGCAGGATACCCCACGGAAGAGGACCAGGACTTGGCAGGACCCCCGGCGAGACAGGTGACGGCGGGACCTCCAACGGCACAGGACATGGAGTTGGCAGGACCCCCAGCGGAAGAGTAGTCGGCGGGACCCCCAACGGGACAGGACATGGAGCTGGCAGGACTCTCAGCAGAACCCCCAACGGCACACAACATAGGGTTGGCAGGGCCCCCGGCAGAAGAGTTGTCGGCGGGACCTCCAACGGTACAGAACATAGGATTGGCAGGACCCCCGGCAGAAGAGTAGTCGGCGGGGCCTCCAACGGCACAGGAAATAGGGTTTGCAGGACCTCCAGCAGAAGAGTAGTCGGCGGGGCCTCCAACGGCACAGGACATGGAGTAGAGACTTGAAAGGGGACTTGAGAGGGAACTTGAGAGGAGACTCGAGAGGGAACTCGAGAGGAGACTTGAGAGAGGACTCGAGAGGGAACTCGAGAGGAGACTTGAGGGGAGACTTGAGAGGGGACTTGAGAGGAAACTGGAGAGGGGACTCGAGAGGGAACTCGAGAGGTGGCTTGAGAGGGGGCTCGAGATGGGACTAGAGAAGGGACTTGAGAAGGGACTTGAGAAGGGACTTGAGAAGGGACTTGAGAAGGGACTTGAGAAGGGACTTGAGAAGGGACTTGAGTTGGGACTAGAGGAGGGACCATGGCTGCTGGGGCTGGAACCAGGGCCGGAACCATGGCTTCTGGGGCTGGGACCATGGCTGCTGGGGCTAGGACCGGAGCCGGAACCATGGCTGCTGGGGCTAGGACCGGAGCCGGAACCATGGCTGCCGGGGCTGGAATCCTGACCTTGCGTTTCCTTCCATGCTGCCTTGAAGCCTTGTGGAGGCTCAGAGGTCCTCCAAAGGCCAGACGAGACCCAGCTAAAGGGTCCTTGAAAGGAGCCTTGTTGGGAACTGTGGCCGGCAGGGGGCTAGCATGCCAGGGGCTAGCAGGCCGGGAAACAGGTTTGACCTCAAAGCTACCGAAAAAGTCCTCCACCTACTCGGGTAGTAACTCCTTTAACCAGGGCCTTGAGGTTACTTCTTGGCATGCCATTGATATAATTGACTGCCTCTCTTCACTACTGGAGGCATATCGACAGTCGTTTTTAAAGCACATTAAATTGTACGTCACCTCGTACAGGCTGTCTGCTGGGTGCATCTTTGGTTGGTTCGTTCTGTTACGGGTAGTGATGGCAGTTTGACACTGAAGCTTCGAACGGAGCTTCAACCCTGGACTTCCTATTGCATAGAAGCAGTGCTTCGAAGCTTGCTTCAAATCACGTGACATATGACGTCCGAAGCAGCAACTACTTCAAATCACGTGACATGTGACGTCCGAAGCAGCAACTGCTTCATTTCCTGAATGAATCAACTGACTGGTTCACGGTCCATTCACGCGATTCAATGCACTGCCTCGTCTCGATTCTGACAGGTGACAGGTTGAAACAGTTTCAAACTTGAGTGCTTCAACACTTTATGACCGCTCTAAACAATGCACAATGTGTGGGTTGTTGTCGTAGTTTGCGTTGTTGCTGTTGAGTTGTTGTTGTTATTGCATTTGATATCATTATAGAGCAAGCCAGGAAGTAAGATAGGTCGTTCTGGCTCGGGAAACACTTTGAAATGCGGAGAAGTTGTGAACAAAAAGACAATTATCAGTAATATAAAAACAGTTAAATATTTCAAGGAATAGATAGCCCAGTGGATAGAGCCGGCGGCCCGATGTCTTCCGCGCAGCTGGTTCAAAGCCCGGAATGGACGTATTTTAATCATTGCTTTTCAACTTTAATAACTGATAAAAGGCCCTCACCGCCCAAAAACATGTCTAGCACTCTCTAGTTTCTTCTCTATAACCCAATACACACAATTATCAATCTTTAATTGCAAATAGAACATGATATTCAGTCTTAGTGTGTGTGTGCATCGAATATTTTTCAAGGCAAAGATACATTAAACCCACTGCAGCCTTGCACTTCGCCAGGAGAGGTCGCTGTAACTCAAGCTTCGAGAAATGAACCTATTTCCGACACAATTGTCCAAGTGGTTCGACGCTTCATTCAAAGCTTCATTTTGCCATCACTAGTTACGGGTGAGCGAAGCAAGCAGGACCCAAATGCAGATAACACTGAAAATACCTTTATTTCAAGGATACACGGACAAACAGAACACTCCCCGGTGAACACAGTCACAGACAACCGACGAACCAACAATGACAGACAGAAAAAACAGAACTTAAATACACACAGGACTAATCAAGGAAACAAGAGACAGGTGAGGAGGGAGGAGAAAACACAGGGGCACCAGGTGAACACAATCAAGAAAACAGGTAGGAGAGAACAGGTAGGAAGGAGAGAACAGGTAGGAAGACAGGAAACCAAAGACAGGAAACCAAAGACAGATCTAAACAAGACAAAACACAACACAGACAGATCGTGACAGACTCTGCAACATGGGATTTTTTTTCCTGCTGGTTGTCTAGTTAGGTTGACTGATGAATTCCTACTAGGAAATGCTACTCCAGAGTCTTGAATTTAGCACACAGGACAGAGCGAGAAAACACCGAGGTCAAAGAGCGGGGAAGGCGGACGCGAGAAAGACAACAATTATATTCAGTAACTGTAACAGCTGAAAAAAAGGGAACACCTTCTTATGAGTTAACACCAAGCTGCAACCTCCGGGACTGAAAGGTGCTGTCAATGCAGGCGGGTCCACTTCAAAAAAAGTCCAATTGATTAATTTGTTATCTCAGTAAACCTTTTCCTAACAGATGTATGGTCTCATTCGCTAGTTTTAAGTATTCCCAAATACAACACTATGTTCATTCAGTAAGTTATGGTCTTAGTTAGAGTAAAATAGATGATAAATCAGGATATACTTCAGCTGTTATTGACAGCTCGCTACCATGCTGTCCAGTGTTTATATATTGTAGTTTGAACCTGCTGTATGTTTTTCCGTTGAAGAATTTCTTGCCAGTCAAAACGCCAATTGCAAGGCTTCAAAATGGTTATCCACAAACCAATGGATGACCTCAGGATGACTAACTTAACTTCTTATACACAGTCTATTAAACGTAATTAAACTCCATGACTTTTGTGAGAGGGACTGCTCGAAAGTAGGATATTTGGGATATCCGTCGTAGCCAGGGTTTACGATCAGTTTTTGGGTGATTTGTACTGAGGAACAAGTATCACATCACCGACGGGTGAAGAATAGTGTTTTGGTAACACGGGGTGTTCACGTAACACTTAAAGACTTTGTTATGGAATGCAAAGCAGAGTAGGGGGCTAGTACACCCTCCTGAGGGTCCGATTGTGGATGTCATGCGAGCATAACATGGTGAAAACAATCAGTCTAAATTAACAATCGGGACGGAAATATTCGGATTTCCAAAGGGAGGTTCTGTGAACAAATTAAAAATCAAGAACCGAAAGAATTGAACTATTCATATCTTAGACTGCACTGTAACTTTTATCTTTTAATGTTTATTTTATTAGCTTTTCTTTTTAATGACTGATTTTAAATGCCATTTTCTTAATGTCTTTCATTTTTTGTTTTTCTTTTAATGTTTCTTTTATTATCTTTTACTGTTTTTAAATGCCTTTGTCTGAATGTCTTTCATTTTTGTAAAGCACCTTGAATTGCCTGGGGCTGAAAGGTGCTATATAAATAAACTTGCCTTGCCTTGCCTTGCCTATGATTGAAACAGACTCACAGACTTATATTTGATAAGTATAGCATTTTCACATCATTAAATCATATACATGTTGACACCACCATGAAGATTAATTGGATATTACATTGCGTGCCAAAGGTTGTATTTGATGGAATCTGAAATTGAAAGCATGAAACATGTAGACTCACACAATGGAGAGGCTAAGGAAGAGGACAAGTGGTGACATCCTGTTTGGGAAAGCAAGCAACAAAGTTAATGAGATATGTGATCCCTACTGACAGAAACACTAAGGCTAACGGCTAGAAAAAGAATAAGTAAACAGCTAAGAGCAAGAGAGGTTAAAAGCTGGATGAAAATGTAAGAAGACAGACATGAGTTCAACACTTAATGGAACTTTGAATGGGCCTTTGTACTGTATAAAAACTAGTTAATTTAAAATAATATATAAAGAGTGTAACAGTTACAGCGCAAACAACCTCAATCGCTGCGGTCGGGTTATTCATCTGTTTAAAAAGGTCTGGGATATATGGACACTTCTTAAAGTCAAATAGGCCTGATTAATTGCTACAGAGTAACACATTATAAATACAGTTCCAACCGTTTTAATCAATGTTACGTCTCAAATAATGTATTTATGTATTAAGCAACCCTATAATAACTGACTTGCTGTACACCATCTCTTGCTTGTTGTTGCCAGATGGTCACTAAGGTGATCTTCATATCATAATTAGCCTACTACAGACCTGACAACAACCATGCTTTTGTCTTACTACCTGAAATTCCTCCAGGTTACAAACACAAAGACATGCTTTGATGACTCTATAAGGCTTTTCCCCTTGAATTACACAGGGTTACCAAAGGCCCTCATAGGAAATGTGATGTCAGCACCTGACACCCTCATAAATGTACATTTGTAGCAACCGTGTCCAAAGTTCCTGTGTTTATTCTCTGCTTGTTTTTTCTAGGTCTTTCCCCAACAGACAGAATGAGAAACCTAAAGTCACCTATCATGTCTCCAATCCCCAAACTGGGAAGCCCCATCCCGAGCCCCATGTCCGGTCTTCAGAAGCTGCCCCAGTGCACACGCTGCTGTAACGGCATTGTGTAAGTATATAGCATAGAACATTCCATACAATTAGCATGTAGTTGTGAGTTATTGGTGATATAACCACTTTAAAAAACATTTGGAAGACCACTCAAGGCATACAAAATGTTTATTTTATAAATGTTCCACTTTTGCTTTTCATTTCAACACTTATAGTGACATATACAGACATATAGTATTAGTTTTAAATGTTTAATTGTAAGGTGGTGTGTATCACAGCATCACATTTTATGGTTTAAAAATGTTGGATACAGTGGTTTATAATTAGCTAGTGAGACTAGTGAAGATACCTTTAATAAATACATTCAAATATGGATGATTTATTATCAGATTCACTCTTTTAATCACCATCTGGTAATTATATGTCTGTGTGTGGTTGTATCACTCTTCCTTTCATCATAACTTTTAAAAGTTGAACAACTCGAAGTGAGTGAAGTTTCCTCTGTGACTCTTAAACAAAAAAGTAAACTTGCACAGGTCGACTTGCAGCAACAGGCCTTTCACAAGAAAACCTATTCCCATTTGTCATGTTAATGATTAAGCCAAGCCATCCTCCACACCCTTGCCCACACACAAACATGTTACACAAGCTTACACTAAACATTGAACACAAGCACACACGCTTTTCTGCCAAAGTAACCACATGCACCGGTAATCCCCTTTCTATTAAGCAGCTGCAGGTAAGCACTGATGTCATCGGCTTACTTTACGTGTTAACAAGAGGACATTGTAGGAGCTTGCAGGGCACAAAAAGGCTGTTATGACCTAGGAGCATTTTACAGCTTTTTAAAAGGGTGTAGAGCACTGTGTCAAGAGTTTATCCTTCAAGTCTTGCGGTTAAATGGGGAAAGCGGTTAAAAAAAGAAGTTGGCTTGTGAATGAATGGTTGCTGGCCCTCGTCCCTTGTCCAGAAAGGAAAATCTTATTGGGAACTGTGAATGAACAACGCCCTTAATGACTGCCATGACTGTGTGACTGACTGAAGCATTGAACTACCAAATGCACCAGTGTTGATCAGCAGAGAATAAACAACTCTCTATTCAGTTCCCAGGTGTGCGTTGGTGTTATTTCCCTGAAATATGACATCAATAATATTCAAATACTTGCGTGGGCATAGTTGTTAAACGGTATGATAACTGCTGATAAGCATAGATAATGGAAACTGAAAAGAACAACTGTGAGTCATTCATAAGCAATTTATCATCACTTACTTCCTTTTAAAGTGTTCCGCTGAATGTTTTGCCTCTCTCATCTCTTAAACAAGTCCATCTTTATTTACTCTTTTGTCAATAGCATCTGAGAAACAATCTATGGGAAATTAGAATTAAAAAAAGTGTCATACAGCTCATACTTAGTTCTTACAAAATAGTTAAATGTCAGGTCTTTAAATCATGATTAACCATGATCAAGCAAAAACATTTAAGGCTTGGTAAGCACTGTCTAAGATCAGAGGATAAAGTTGGAAAAAATAGGGAATTACCTACACTAGCACCAAGTCTGTTTCATGTGTCTCTCTTTGTCTTTATGAGTAGTTTTTAATGTGCATCTCCATCATTTCAGAAGGTGTTAAAGTCTTATCTGTATCTCCTTTTATCTATTCTTCCAGTGGCACCATTGTGAAGGCCAGGGACAAGCTGTACCACCCTGAGTGCTTCACGTGCGATGACTGCGGCGTCAACCTCAAGCAGAGAGGCTACTTCTTCATCGAGGAGAGTCTGTACTGTGAGACCCACGCCATGGCGCGCGTCCAGCCCCCAGAGGGCTACGACGTGGTTGCTGTGTACCCCAACTCCAAGGTGGAGCTAGTCTGAATCAGAGATGGAGCTGGCTATACTGTAATATAACTGGGGAGGTCAAATCTGGGAGAATGGGGGCTACTGAGTATTTTATCCTAAATGTATCAGGCTCTGTCAAGCAGGAATGCCGATCTTGCATAAGTGTTGCCTTTGGGAGATTCCAATGAACTGCGTGTGATCCAAGATAAGCATTTCTACACTGACAGTCTTGATAAATGCTATGTATATTGAGAATATTGTAATTTGTTGTCAGAATAAGGCTTGGATCTTATGGGTATCCCAAAACTCAAGCTGACATTGTATGTCCCAAGCTGACAGCCCTCATCTCTCAATCAGTTTGTTTACGTTCAGTTCTACGTCCAAGAAACATATTGAACGAGTTAGGGCCTTATTCAGAAAAGATGTTCATATCCACATTACAAGCACGGCATATTCAATTTAAAAACCAAGAAACTGCACAGATGGCAATAGTCTGCAGGTATTAAACTGAAATGTTTATGCAATTTGAAAGCACGACACCAATATACTATATAATAACATTTGTTATTTTACCAGCACAATGTCGCATGACAACACTCACTCAAGTGTGTGGGTGTGAGATGCGGGTTATCACATGGCAGTTTGGAGTATGTTTGCTCTGATGAACTATGCAGAGGAATTAGTAGTTTTTCTGCTATCCAGCTCATTTTGCAATTAGGTATAATACATATAACACCATTTACCCTGCAGAATGTCAGTTTGTGTTTTGCCAAGTAATTTAAGGTATAATGAATTTTTTTAAAGATTTGGTTAAGGGGTTTAAAGGTTTCAGTGTATTTTTAACCATGTTACAATTACACCTTATACTCCTGTTATGATACATGGACGTTTGCATTTAGTCATTTACATCTATGCAGTTTATATATCAGACTTTCTATGTTACAAGAAAAGAGGAACATCTCTTTATTATGCTCACTTTCTGCTTAATTTTCAGTTATTTGAAACAATAAATAATAATTCATTATACGCAGATTTCTACCTAGTTATGAGTGTCTGGAGTGTGCTTTGAAGCAGCTATCCAAGCAGCCCCCCCTCTGAAATGTAAATAAACCCTGCTGGAGACATCCTCTGATTTCTTTTAGGAACTAAAGAACTTGTTGAAAAGCAGATCCCAGATGTGATCACAACCACTTCAGTTTAAAAACAACTCAATTGCAAGAAATTAGACTTTAATGATTACGTAGCCTAATGCAGTGCGTGCATGCATTGACGACTTTTTGAAAGCATGTGACACACATTTAAAGACGATTGTAAGTTAAGCGCTCTCAGGCACCTAACTGAGAGAGGAATGTCAACTTTCATGTATGTTCACACTCCAGAATTCCTTTACATAAAAACAAGAGCATAGAGTTTATGGTGTGCGTATATTCAAAACACTTCATTTTTTCAACAATATGCTCTCCATCTCTCATGACAATTTGAAAATGATCATGTGTACTTGAGACGGGAGACATATATTTTAAACTGCCCACAGCCTACAACATGTGGGAGTAATTCACTTTTTGATTTTTTTTTGGACCTGAAACATAGATGCATTACTATTCTCTTTTTTTCTGATTGGACATAAATTGGAAGTATGCATACTTGTATTCCCTTCCTACTATGAACTCAAATGTCTCGATGAAAAACATATATTTCTTTTACATTTCCTCTGAGAGAGGGGGAACAGAAAGGGAGGGAGGTGAGAAAGAGAGATGAGAGGAGGTTTTTATGGAAAGTAGCGTGCCTTTTTGACTCCAATGTGGGGCCATTTGTCTTGGCTAATTGTGAATAGTGAAGTAAAATGGATGGAGGAGAGTGATCGTATTACTAATTTTAGAAATATTTCTAACAAAACTACTTTTTTATTTGAAATGAGACCATTAACTTTGCAGTGCTGATGTCCATTGTTTTTTAGATATCAACAGTGATGTGTAGCTGCTGGTATGCCATCTATACTAGTTATCTTGTAAATTATGTGAAAATTATATTGCTACCACATTGTTTCGTTGGTTTTGTACATATTTCTTTTATCATGATGCTTTAACATACTGTTTGTAACATGTCACTCGCGTGCCTTTGCATACCCAGTGTCTTTTAAATGATTTCCTTGACACAAATCTACTTTTTCTGTTTAACTTATTGTTTTACCAACACATTTGTTTGTTCCTATATGCTTTTTTTTTTTCTAGAATCAAAATAAAATGAGTGCATTACCATGATATTATTTTTCGCATTCTTTCTTGGGATTAATTTAAAACAGAAACCAGAAACATATTGAGAGCTGTACTGGGAAAAACACAAGGTATTCAGTTCTTGTATTGGCACTTTTCCATAACATTTCATATTAAGACCTCCAGGCTGCAATATGTGTGTCTTGCAACCTAAATACTACGGCCTTAATCTGAAGTTAAACCTACATCGTTAAAGGTTCAATTAAGCCCTCATTTATTCCTGTATTTATTCTAGTCTTTCTTCAGAACATTAACTCATTTATAAAGGAGTCGGTTAAATGTGATTCTATTAAATGCCATATCAGAAAAAGACAATTTAAGCTTATATGGTTTAAAAGGGCACTTTAACGAAGAAGTAGGCTTAATGCCTGTCTGGGAAATGAGCCAGTGGTGTTCAAGTATTTTCATACTTTGTTGTAATTGTACTAATGTGTTGGATTTCATCAAGTATGTGGCTTCTCATGTTGCTGTATGTGGACCAGCATGTCAAATCTGTGATTCATGCAGTTGCGGGACATGGCACAGATTCAAGGGACCTCTTGTAATCCAAAACCCAGAGGCGAGAGGCCACCTCATACCCCATTAAATGACTTTGCACCTTCAGTATCAACTCATTCAACAACCACACTGAATGTCTGCAGATTTCAAGCAAGCGATGAGATAAATTGTGGTGAAAAAAATAGACTAGCCTTCAAGAAACAAAAGAGAAGGAGAGGTAAACAAAGAGCCGACAGCTTCTCCTCTGAAGTGGTTTCTGTAATCACAATGACTCACATTTGCTAATGTGTCCCATGTGCATTGCAGAACCAAATGTACCAATGTACATGTGACACTGAATGTTTACATGTATTTTTGCTCCAATCCGCTTTATCATTGTGCCTCCAGTAATCGTAATTTGACTTCCAATTTATTTTCCATTTATAAAGCGCTAGTCACTCGACCACTCAACACATATGTACCCGTTCACACAAACATTAATACATTAATGTCAGGGCTGTTATACAAGGTGCCAAACTGCACATCCGGATTTCATTTAAAGCTCATTCACACACACTCACACACCGAGTGCAATGCCTTGGGGAACAATTTGGGGTTCAGTATTTTACCCAAGCACACTTGACTTACTGAATATCTAGATAAAAAGTGCAGCGTCTCTTATAGGAAACTGTTCTCTGTATAACTCCTTTTGTTTGTAAAGTAAATAGGAATAGCCTCAATATCTGCTGTGAAGGAACTTCAGAACTTCGACAATCCCTCAGTGTTATCAAAACAGAGGCAATGAGAGATACAGAGAGAGAGAAACCAATGCTTTGCTGCATGGAAAGAATTCTGCTCCTCTCTCATCTATAAACATATAGTCCTCTTAAAGGATAAACACTTAAAGTTGCTTAGAAACAGAGCTTCCTTTGCTCTCCAGTCGGCAGCCAGTTGCACTACTGTCTAGCACATTTTTCTTCAACGTACTTCCAAAACCTGCACCCAAGTTACCGGGGTAAAATTCCTCACATCGGCCTGTAAAATGAAATGAATAGGTTAACTGTATCGCATGGTCTTTCTGTGATTTATCTCGACATACACAGACACATTTACAGTTTTGATCCTGTTTGCATGTATGTGTAAGTTTGTCATTCCTCTCTTTCTTGTCTTTTCCCTGCACTCTGATCTACTTTCTTTCAATAACCAACGATTTATACCTCACTGATGCTCACAGCCCGATTATCCTGTTTGCAAATCAAAAGCTGTAATAACTAACCTCCTTAGTGTTAAATGACAAAACCTGATCTCTCTATTGTCACTGTTGTATATGTGCACCTCTTATCTTTATGGAGCATGCTGTTCATTCCTGATCTGTGGACCCATACGGTACCAACCTGTTGTCCGTGACAGTGGTGATTTGTAGAGTTTTACTGGACGAGTGCCGGCTATAAACTGTGATATACCGTGAGACTTGACATACAGCAGAGCAGCATTATAGCCATTCCTGCTCAATTTTAAAGTGAATTTCAGACATAACTTCGAAACCCATGGTATGAGGTTCCTTAAGGGTTTAATACGGAGCATGGATGGGTAAAGAGTCTGGAGATAACCTTCTGTTTTAGTTTATATTGACACTGGCAATTTATAGTGCATTAAAGAGCTTTTTAACCAATTCAAAATTCGAATGGCTGTGATGTGACTGCAGAGTTAATGCAAGCAATGTTGTTTGGATGTGTGTTATGTAATGCGTTACAATTGTGGGTTTGTTTATCTGTTATTATTTTTCAATTTCCACATCCTTTAGGTAAAAAAACGTCTATTTTAGGTCCCTTGAAATGTAACATACTTTTACAGATAGAGCCACAAGACCAGCTAACTTATTAGAACTTGTCTACATATTGTATATCCAAATATTTCAAGGTCCTAGGCAGATTGCAAGAGCGATTTTATTGGAAAATCTTTCATTTGACGGAGCTTTTATGGACTAAAGTCTGACAGGGTTTGGTTTTGTCTTTATGTATGAATGTACATCTGTGTGTATTCTCGTATTTCTTTTATGAGAACAAAGTCTACACACAGGGATGAAAAGGTGCCCAGTCTGAGTATATAGTATCCTCATGGTTTGTTTGTAAGGATCTGTGTGTATATCCATGGTAGCCCCTTGATCCTCCTCATGTTTAGTTTGGCCTTGTGAAGGGATTAAACTTTAATTGTGCTTTGCTTTGATTCTCATTAAAAAGGGATTTAGATAGAGACAGTCACTGATCTTGAGACACCCACAGGATGACCTCAGTTGGACAGCTTTTAGAGCAGTAATACATTCTCAATGGTGGTCCTAGTTAAAAGGAAATGGTTCTGATGCTGCCGCAATGAGAGGTTCTCTCTGAGGTTATATAAAAGTGTGCAAAATCTGTCTCATGTGAGGCAAATATAGCTTTCCCAAAATAGATAATGTGAAAACAGCAAGTGGGTCCAATGAGGCGTTTGATGACAGAATATGTCTGCCTATGCAAAACGTTGTCCAGCTGTGAATTCATTTTGGTTTTTAACCCAGCCTTTTTTTGCCTCTGATCAGATTTAGCCTAATCTGGTCCAACCTAAACTGTTGTTTTTTTCCCACAGAGGAGGTTGTATTTTCCTTCCCAATTGTTTGCAAGATTAAACAACCTGTTAAGTCCGAGAGACCCCGGTACCGGGGCCCTCCCACAACATCTTGCAGGAAACAGTGTCTGAGGGCATGTTCATTTAATAAACTATGAATGTTTTATATCCATGTAACGGGAAGAAACTCATTTAACTGATCATTTTTATTTTTTTTCCAAAAAAAACCCACAATGCTAACGCTGAGCCTCTGAATTAGCAACGAGCGAAAAATGCTAACAGATTTACTGCACCGAAACTCACTCATAAAACCTTATTATTTATCCATTCTGCACATCCAACCCATCGATCTGATCGTGAGATGACACAGAATCGATGGGTACAGACATTATCACTCAATGATACGAAGTTGCGACTTTATAAACAAAAACAGACATCAAAACATATGGTGCGAGGTAGCTAAAAACGCCAACATGGCTTACCTGTGTCGTAGTCTGGTCAAAAGTGGTCTTCAATGGCATTAAAACGATAAAAACGCTGCTGAAGTTAATCCATAGGTTAATCCAATGTGTCTGTGTCCCTTTGAAATGATTTCTGATAATCCATAAGCAATAAACCTGCTTTTCCGTTTCCAGATGTCAGAGCTAGAGATAGGTTCGCTCTGATGCAAAACTGCATGCACAAAGCCCCCACATTTTTGTTTTACCATTTGTGTGTGTGGGGAAATCCCCCTTCGATTATATTGGCTCTAACGGTCAGAAAGAGATGTCAATCAGCAAAATCAACAAAGGGGGGCCAGAGATATGAAAAATCCACCCAAATGACCCCAGAAGTGGGTTTTCTTTGCTAAATCTCTCTAAAAAAGGTCAGATTTCACTTATTTTGCATCAATCTTGATACAGGGTACTTATGATATGTTGTACTTTGGATTCCTAAAGCTTTTAGTCTACTAACCCATCATCCAAGGGTAGTTTTCACTATAAGTAAAAAAATATGTTGGACGGACATTATCATTTACAGTTTTTTACTATGTTCAATCTGAATTTTCTTTAAAATAAAAAACATCTATATTGATTCTGACTTTTCTACATCCAACTCACAGGTTTATCATTACTTTGAGAAAAAAGATTATTAATTTAACCCTTTTAGAAGGGAAGATATGGTCATTTGTTCTGGGAATGTCATTTTCGAGCCTGAGACCTGAAAAACAGGCTCAGGGCTAAACAGAAGGGGACCTATCATGCAAAATGCACTTTTGTACATCTTTTATACATGAATATGTGTCCCCGGTGTGTCAGAGAACTCACCAATGGCGCGTTTCCACTGCAGCGGGGTAGCCCCGTTTAAGCGTCCCTAAGCGTCCTCGCTCTGGCCTCCGGCTGCCTCGCTGGCCGGCCCAGGCCGTGGCGCATTTCGATTACAGTTTAGGACCTGGGGTAGCAACGCAGTGTAGGCGGGGCTATCGGCTTTGTTTTTGTTCACATTTCGAGTTGTTCCGTCGAGCTCCCGCTGGATTTGATCATCCCCAATGAGATGTAGGAACGTCGTCACCTCCTCGGTCGACCACGGTGTGCTTTTCTTAGAAGTAGCCATTTTTGTAGCTCCTCCGTTTACAAAATGCTGTGTATAAAAATGCTGCAAGCTTGCTTCTAGATATATATGCGACGCTAGGGATGAACTTGCGCGCAATCTTGTGACGATTCTCTCTGACCAATCAGCAGGCTAGAGTGTTGACGTCACTAGTTCAGCCCTGGCCCTGGTCTGATAGAACCACGATTTTATGAGGCCGGAAAAAGAGGGAAAAAGTACCCGCTGGCCGGTACTAGACTATATGGAAACGCCACCAAAAACTGGCCTGGCCGCTTGAGGACGGTTAAGGACGCTTAAACGGGGCTACCCGCTGCAGTGGAAACGCGCCACAAGTGTCTCATTTTTCCTCCGAACCCAAATCTCTAAAAACGGGGCTGCAACGGAGCTGATACAGATTTGAATTTTTCTGACGTCAGAAAAGGGGCTCTCCACCTATCAGGGGAATGGGGGGTTGGGCCACGGCCATTGCCGATCGAAAGCGCTGGAAACGCTGTAGTACCAACCCAGTCTCACGACATTTCGTGTTATAGTCACGACATTTAATCTATTGATTCGTGTTCACCAACACGATTTTCCCCTTTTTTTCGTGTCACACAGAACAATTTTAAAAGCAATGTATTTATATTATGTTTCGTGCCTGCAGCACGTCTTTTTGTCCGTTCGGGTCTTGGAAGACCGGAAGCTCTGGGGTTCATAAAAACATGTTCTTACTCAATATCAAGCCACGATTATTGTTTTTATTTTAAATATTATAATGTCGAACCTTTTTTGTCGTCTGTGAGGAAAATAAATGGGGCTCAGATCCTCAGAATACTGAAATCTGTATTTTTTGAAATCTTTTTTTCCTTCTAATTTGTTATTCTTTTATAAATAACACACTGTTATTTACTCACCAATAACACACAATAATCCTTGCTTTTATTTATTGGTTTAATTCCATAATCTCTGGCTTTTTTGGTGTCTGTCAGGAACTGAATTTCAAAATAAAAATGACCGGAAACAGACGTAGGCCTATAAGGGACATTTCGAGCATCATTGCGATACACAGCCACTGAACAGATTACCCAAGATCCTCAGCTATGGTTTAAGCTTGCTGATTGGATGTTTTAGCCACAATGCATGTAGGGATATGAAATCCGAAAAACCTTTTTTTTTAAAGAAAATAATACTTTATTCCGAGTGTTCTTGCTTTTCTCTTTGAAAGTCATCACATAACGGCATTGTAATACACGGTTCGGCTGCATTACATATTACAGATCTGCCGTAGTTCTTTATTTATAGAGCCCTGATGAGAAGACCTTAGGAAAAACTGGAAGAAATGCCGCCGAAACTGAATACTTGAATTAATTACTAATTCGGCTGACTTTTACATTTGATCTAATTCATAGATAGGTTATATTTCCACCATAACGGTGCACAGCTGATATAAAAGGACTTGTAGTTTTTAAAGATATTACTGATTTTCTTTGAATATAAGAATGTAAATACTGAGTCTGAAATAATATAGCAATATGCTGTACAATTATGTGAAAACATGAATAAAACTACACATCTTCAGATGTTGTACATACATAAGTGTCCTACACTAATAATACAAAGTTATTATGGCTGTGTGTACCTTGTGTGCACCGCCTAGTGGTTAAAGTACATTAGTGAATTATTGTTTTTATGTGTCATATTTGATGAAAAAAATATTAAGAGTACATACTTTCATAGGGGGAAAAGTAGATGATAGAAATATAGAATATAAAAAATCAAGAAGATACTATAAGTGATCTCTACAATAAAACAGTTTAGTGCCGGATGTACAAAGATATTGATAGGAGGAGGTGCAAAACAGAAAAACGAATTAACCTTTATTTAAACATGAAATAATACTTTAGATTAAGGTCTTCTTTTAAATAAGAAAAAAGCTTTGGGGTATCAAAAGATAAATCATAAGCCTGACAAAGTACTTAACGTACTTAACGTGTGCAACTCAATTTTGACAGGATAACAACTGGTGACTTCTAGAATTGTGTGAGTAACATTCTGTCTTTAGACTTCTCTGTTTCAGTGTGTGTACTCTGTATAAATGCTCTGTAGTTGATCTGACTGAAATTGTGATTTTAAATCTCAAAACCGCTACAGTATCTGTCAGGCAGAAACTTGGGACAAGTAATTTGACTGAAACCTTAAAACTGAACTAACTGACTGCTAGGGTTAACTTTGATTTAAACATTTGTAGAATACTAAGAGCTTTATTGAGTAGGTGTAACTGTATTAAGGGTTAAACTCATAACTTTATAACTTAGGGTTTAATGTAATTGTAAAACCATTGGGCCACTGAAAAGACACAATAGCAACTCAGGAGGGAGCCAGTCTAGATTTCCTTTTGAGGGCCACCAGCTGCAGAGAGTTAACTAATTAAAGGGGCGTGGCCCCACATCTGTGAGAACTCAGCAATCAGGTGTCCATTTTTAGGTAGCACTTTCCTGGAGCGTTAGCTTCAGCGTCAGACAATAGAGTCCTGCTGGAGTAAGACTGACAAAGACAATAGAGTCCTGCTGGAGTCACGAGGGTGGCAAAGAGGAGGCAAATCATACTTTGATTGAGCTAAGTATCGCTTGTGTTTTATTTTATTTGGTTGTTTAGCAAATCATGTGTATTTTCTCCATTCCTGTTCATGTGTCTTCTCGCAATTATCACTGGCCACTCGTCTATCCCACATGCTCCACTGACATCCAACATCTAGTTTCAGGCGGCCTGTGGAACTGCCAGTCAGCTGTTCCTAAGGCTGACTTCATCTCTGGCTACGCTTCCCTAAAGTCTCTGGATTTCCTTGCTCTCACTGAGACGTGGATTACTCCATCCAACACATCCACCCCAGCAATTCTCTCCACAGCATATTCCTTCTCCCATACACCCAGACCCACTGGCAGAGGAGGTGGCACTGGTCTCCTGCTCTCTCCCAAATGGAGCTTTTCCCTCTTGAAGCTACCTAACTTCACTCCTTCCACCTTTGAATTCCATGCCGTCACAGTAACCCATCCTATACATTACATTACATTGCATTTAGCTGACGCTTTTATCCAAAGCGACTTACAATAAGTGCGTTCGACCAACAAAATACAAACTTCAAGAAAACAGAATCATATAAGTACATCAGGCTTCATAGAGCAAAAACATTTCAAGTGCTATTCAACTGGCTTTAGATAAGCCAGCCCTTTATTAGTATATAAGTGCTTTGTTAATAGTTCTATCGCTCGAAGTGGAGTCGAAAGAGATGAGTTTTCAGTCTGTGCCGGAAGGTGTGTAAGCTATCTGCTATCCTGATGTCAATGGGGAGCTCATTCCACCATTTAGGAGCCAGGATAGCAAACCCACGTGTTTTTGCTGATGGGAACTTGGGTCCCCTTCGCAGCGAGGGTGCAGTGAGCCGTTTGGTTGATGCAGAGCGGAGTGCACGTGCTGGGGTGTACGGTTTAACCATGTCCTGGATGTAGGAAGGGCCAGATCCATTCGCAGCATGGTACGCAAGTACCATTGTCTTGAAGTGAATTCTAGCAGTTATCGGAAGCCAGTGAAGGCAGCGGAGGAACGGCGTGGTGTGGGAGAATTTAGGAAGGTTGAAGACCAGGCGAACAGCTGCATTCTGGATGAGCTGCAGAGGTCGGATGGCACATGCAGGTAGACCAGCCAGGAGGGAGTTGCAGTAGTCTAGGCGTGAGATGACGAGAGCCTGGACCAGAACCTGCGTCGCTTTCTGGGTCAGCTGGGGACGCATCCTCCTGATGTTGTAAAGCGTGTATCTGCAGCAGCGGGTTGTAGCAGCTATGTTTGCAGTGAAGGACAGGTTGTTATCTAGGGTCACACCCAGATTCCTTGCAGTCTGAGTCGGGGAAACAACAGAGGTGCCAATGTTGATTGTTAGGTCAAGAGTGGGACAATCTTTTCCCGGAAGGAAAAGCAGTTCAGTCTTGTCAAGGTTGAGCTTGAGGTGATGATCAGACATCCACTGAGAGATGTCAGCTAGACAAGCAGAGATGTGTGCGACGACCTGGGTCTCTGAGCGGGGAAAGGACAGAATTAATTGGGTGTCGTCAGCGTAGCAGTGGTATGAAAAAGCATGCGGGCTAATGACTGATCCGAGCGAGTTTGTGTACAAGGAGAAGCGGAGGGGACCAAGAACAGAGCCCTGAGGGACCCCTGTAGTTAATTGACAAGGGTCGGACTCGGACCCTCTCCAACAGTGACGTGCGGTGAGGTTCATGGCTGGTGAGGCACTGACTCTTTCAGAGTCAGATTTACAAATATTATATTTTGACCTTAATCGAAATGTTCGGTTATTTTCAAAAGCTTTTTTAGTCTGATGCTTCGATTCATTTTAAACAGACTGTTCAACAAAAGGATACCCAAAATCTAAATATTGGATTGTTCTTTCTTAGTAAGATCCCATGTTCATTACAATTGTGGTCTTACCTTGACTTGAAGATGAAGTCCATGCTATCCTTCTGGACAACAATCTCCATTACATTTTTGTAAAAGTCCTCCTTATCTTCCTCTAGTTTCAAAAGTCTAGCTTGTTGTTTGCCTCTGCGTAGAATAACAATAGCAACGAGAACCTGTGGGCTCACGTGCGCCCCCTTCAGTGCGGCAGAGGTTATGGCTGCCTCCCCTGGTGCTTTTTTCATTGCCGTTGTACGATGAGACCAGCGGGCCTAAATATCATATATACGTGAAATAAGTTATTTAGAGACTATGGATGGCGAGGATAAATGTAATAAAGGGATCTACAAACATTACATTGGTGACATACAGTGAGATGGTGCAGGCATGCGCTTAGGGCCCGCTTTCCAGCCAGTTTATGTGGGGTGACGCATTCTGAGGTGAGGCAGAGCTCATCTGTGCCTCACCTCACCACACAGTAACTGGCTTGAGCGCGCTCACAAAATAAGTGCCCGCGCTACATTAGTGCCCGCGCTCCAGCCAGTTACTGTGGGCTTACGTGAGGCAGAGCTCGTCCCTGCCTCACTCCTCATCGCTCCCATGTAGGAGTTGTAGCGGAGCTCGGCCAATTTGCTGATTTTGACTATAAAAAGCGATTGGAATCATACATAAATCACACTTACAACACAGATCACTGGAGACATTTTATTATTATTACTATTTAGTTTTTCTTTAGTTGTTTTTCCGTTACATTGGAGTATGACAGGGGAGGCTCTGCCTCGTCAGTCCCCTCCTGCTCCCTGGCAAAATCACACACTGCGTGCTAATAGAACCGTCCTTCGGGCAGCAGAGCGGAAACGGTGGAAATCCAAACACCAAGACGACCTCCTAACCTATCAGGCTCTCCTCTCCTCTTTCTCTGCTTCGATCTCTCAGGCAAAAAGCACTTTCTTTCAAGATAAGATCCAATCTTCCTATTCCAATCCCAAAAAACTATTTTCCATCTTCTCCTCCCTCCTGGACCCCCCCAAAGCCCCTTCCCCCTCCTCCCTTCTGTCAAGCGACTTTGTTGACCACTTTGAAAAAAAGGTTGATGATATTCGCTCTTCTTTTTCTGACTCACCTTTACTCACCACTGGGTCACCAGACCCTCCTTTCACCCACACACTGACCTCCTTTTCCCCTCTCTCTCCAAGTGAGGTTCTTACCCTCATTACCTCTGCCCGCCCTACCACCTGTCCTCTGGACCCTATCCCTTCAAACCTCCTTCAGACTATCGGTCCTGATATTCTACCGTTTCTCACCCATCTCATCAACACTTCTCTAACTTCTGGTCACTTTCCAAACAGTCTCAAGGAGGCAAGAGTAAAACCTCTCCTAAAGAAACCCACTCTCAACCCGTCTGATGTTATAAACTACAGGCCTGTCTCTCTCCTCCCGTTCCTGTCTAAAACACTTGAACGCGCTGTCTTTAAACAACTCTCCTGTTATCTCCATCAGAACAACCTTCTGGATCCGCACCAGTCTGGTTTCAAGGCAGGTCACTCCACAGAAACTGCCCTCCTTGCTGTCACTGAGGAACTGCACACTGCTAAAGCAGCCTCCCTCTCCTCTGTCATCATCCTTTTGGACCTGTCTGCTGCATTCGACACGGTGAACCATCAGATCCTCCTTCGCACTCTCCAAGAACTTGGAGTTTCAGGCTCTGCACTTTCCCTCATCACCTCATACCTCAAAGACCGCACCTACAGGGTTACTTGGAGAGGGTCGGAGTCCGACCCTTGTCAATTAACTACAGGGGTCCCTCAGGGCTCTGTTCTTGGTCCCCTTATCTTCTCCTTGTACACAAACTCGCTCGGATCTGTCATTAGCCTGCATGGTTTTTCATACCACTGCTACGCTGACGACACCCAATTAATTCTGTCCTTTCCCCGCTCAGAGACCCAGGTCGTCGCACGCATATCTGCTTGTCTAGCTGACATCTCTCATTGGATGTCTGCTCATCACCTCAAGCTCAACCTTGACAAGACTGAACGGCTTTCCTTCCGGGAAAAGATTGTCCCACTCTTGACCTAACAATCAACATCGGCACCTCTGTTGTTTCCCCGACTGCAAGGAATCTGGGTGTGATCCTAGATAACAACCTGTCCTTCACTGCAAACATAGCTGCTACAACCCGCTGCTGCAGATACACGCTGTACAACATCAGGAGGATACGTCCCCAGCTGACCCAGAAAGCGACGCAGGTTCTGGTCCAGGCTCTCGTCATCTCACGCCTAGACTACTGCAACTCCCTCCTGGCTGGTCTACCTGCATGTGCCATCCGACCTCTGCAGCTCATCCAGAATGCAGCGGCTCGTCTGGTCTTCAACCTTCCTAAATTCTCCCACACCACGCCGCTCCTCCGCTGCCTTCACTGGCTTCCAGTAACTGCTAGAATCCACTTCAAGACACTGGTACTTGCGTACCATGCTGTGAATGGATCTGGCCCTTCCTACATCCAGGACATGGTTAAACTGTACACCCCAGCACGTGCACTCCGCTCTGCATCAACCAAACGGCTCGCTGCACCCTCGCTGCGAAGGGGACCCAAGTTCCCATCAGCAAAAACACGTGGGTTTGCTATCCTGGCTCCAAAATGGTGGAATGAGCTCCCCATTGACATCAGGACAGCAGATAGCTTGCACACCTTCCGGCGCACACTGAAAACTCATCTGTTTCGACTCCACTTCGAGCAATAGAACTATTAACAAAGCACTTATATACTAATAAAGGACTGGCTTACTTAAAGCCAGTTGAGTAGCACTTGAAATGTTTTTGCTCTATGAAACCTGATGTACTTATATGATTCTGTTTTCTTCACGTTTGTATTTTGTTGGTCGAACGCACTTATTGTAAGTCGCTTTGGATACAAGCGTCAGCTAAATGCAATGTAATGTAATATATTGCTTTCCTGCAATGTTAACTATGTTGAAGCACTTATTTTAACTGATATTATACATATGAATTATACTCTTATGTATCTAGATAGTATAAGAAATGTGCAGAATATGACAGTTTAATGGTGGATGTGTTACGACCCGCCTCCCTACTCAATAGTAGTGGCTCGTGAGGCAGTCCGCAACATAAAACAAAAGTACACAACACGTAGGCACTAAACTGTGATCGTACATTTATTGCCACAATACTCAATCATTCCACTGGAGGACAGGTAAAACAAACAAACAGACGGAGGGGACTTGGGCCAACCACACCACGGGCCGTAGGATCCAGAGCCTTCCTCCGCTACCCAAAATCCAACAGAACCTAACGGGAGAAATAAAGCCGCGAAAACCTAATACTAACACGTCCTCCAGGAAACACAACAAAAAGGCAAAAGAGCTCTGACACAGCAGAGACATCCGGAGTAGTGATCGGCCCCCTCCTTCTCCTTCAGTCTCCTCTTTTATGCTCGGCTGATTGGCAACTGGGAACACCTGCGCCAAGCTCGGCTGAGTGACAACTGGGAACACCTGGGGAAGCTCGGCTGAGTGACAACTGGGAACACCTGGGGAAGGCGGAGCCAGGTGTACCTGCACAGCAGAGAGAACAAAGAGACAAACAGGAGTGGAGCACGTAACATCCCCACCATAAGTTAATGATTATTTTTTTATTTATTTTTTTAACACAAAACAATCACAACAATCAACTAGTAAACAAACGTGCTTACGACTAAGTTTGTCTTTAGGGACCACTCAGTTCACAACCCGAACAGGCAGACCCCAGTCAAACACACAATAAAAAAAAACACTCTGTTTTAAGGTGGTTTAAAGCCAGACCCCTAGCCAGTACTTCCCTCTTGATGGTGGAACACACCCGCTGGTGGCGATCAGATCTCCCTGAGCGGTACGAGACAGAGCGCTCCACCTTACGATCAGCTCCAGTACATCTGCACGCCGCGCGTCAGGCAAGTGTGCCAAATGAGACTCAACATTCACCAGAGTCTCCGCAGTGATCGGGGCCTCCGAGGTGACAGACGTGTCGTTTTCAGTACCGGACAGCGCCACCGGACAGCGCCACCACACAGAGCGCGACAGGATTATTAAGATCAGCACTAGACAGTCCTTTTGTCGGCACAATATACTCAATGGTATCAGCAGCTACACCACTGTCCGCCTCAGTGGCATCTCCCCTCGCGTTGTATGGTTTCAGCATAGTCACATGACAAAGCCGGCTCCTACGACCCTGGTCAGGAGTAGCGATGACATAGTCACGGTCACCAACTTTCTTCGTAATAGCGTAAGGGCCGCTAAACCGGGCTTGCAAACTGGAATCAGGGAGCGGCAACAGAGCTAGCACTCTATCCCCTGGAGCAAATACTCCGTCTTTAGTCCGTCTGTCATACCAGCTTTTCGTCTTTCTCTGAGCAGCCCCCAGATTGGACTTCGCGCGGGTGACGACACAGGCGGAAACCACTCTATCTGGACATTCCCCCACAGGAACCGCAGTCACCCCCGGTTTAACAAATACTTTGCCACCGGCTAAATCATTCCCCAAGATCAAATCTACTCCGTCAATGGGAAAACATGACCGAACCCCGACAACCACCGGACCTGTGACTAGATCTGATTTAAGATGAATGTGATGCAAAGGGGAGTCCACATACTGCATCCCAAACCCCCTCACAAGAACGCCGGAACCTACAGCAGACTCCTCCGAGAGGGGCAACACACCACTCACGATACAGGATTGTGATGCCGCTGTATCCCTCAAGATGGTCACTGGAACCCTGTTGTTCTTCCCAAGTAAAGATACCATACCCTGCATGAGGAACGGAGAAAAAAACCTCACGATCTGACTTAGGAGGTTCCGGTTTAGAAGTATTAATAAGAACGACTGGCTTTATCGTTTTCTTCGCATCCCGTAAAGCAAAACAATTCGCAACAATATGCCCTCTTTCATTGCAGAAGTAGCACACTGGACTATCCCTAGTTCCCCAATTCACCTCCGCTGGTTTTTCCTCAACCTTCCCTGACCCGCTGGACTGCCATGGCACTTTAGTGAAGACTGGGGTTTCTCTGATATTATTGTCCACAAACCCGGTCTGTGCCCTAGTCCTCTCACTGTAGACAGTCTTGTGAGTAAGCACATATTCCTCAGCCAAAACCGCTGCATCAAACAGTTTCACCGGTTTTTGCTCATTGAGGTATGTGGCTACTGTGTAAGGCAAACCGTTTTTGAATTCTTCCATGAGCACTAATGTTTTTAGGTCCTCTAGAGATTTTGTCCCCGTCGATGAGCACCATCGCTCAAACAGAACCTCTTTCTCACGGGCGAATTCCACATACGCTTGACAATCTTGTCTTTTCAAACCACGAAACTTTTGACGGTATGCCTCAGGCACCAGCTCATAAGCGCGCAGAATTGCAGTTTTCACCTGTTCATAATCCCGGCTAACCTCCTCAGATAACGCAGTATACACCTCCTGCGCTTTACCCGCGAGAACGCACTGCAGCATAACGGTCCACATGTTCCCAGGCCATTTAAACGTTGTTGCTACACGCTGAAACAGGACAAAATAGCTATCAACGTCTTTTTCGTTAAACACTGGGATAAACCGAGTATACTTGCCTACGTCAAAATCATGAGGTTGCGCAGACCCCAACTGCTGAGTCTGGTGAAACGTCAGCTCCAGCTCCCTCAAATTTAACTCCGCCTCTCTCAGTCTGTTATCACTCTCCTTCTCTCTAACCATCAGCTTGCGCAGCTCTAGCTGAAGTTGAAGGTCGCTCACTTTCTGAGAGACCGCTGTCTTGTCGTCTATGGGAACGTCTACTTCCTCCTCTGACAATACCTCCTGATCTATAAGCGCAACCAACAGCTGTCCCTTAATGATTTGTTTCTTGTTCTGCTCATTGACTACAACGTCAAATTTGCCTGCGATCAGACCAAGCTGCTGTTTGCTACATGCATCCAACTTCCCCCGAGTCGGATCACCAACAAACCCCTCCAAGTCGAAATCCATCATTGCAACTCTACGCTATACAGCCAACCAAACAAACAAATGCTGTCAAGGGCCTTTTACAAAGTAATACTACTCACCACACCGGCACCTGCCCGAGACAGCCTTTGGACGAGCCCCCATATGTTACGACCCGCCTCCCTACTCAATAGTAGTGGCTCGTGAGGCAGTCCGCAACATAAAACAAAAGTACACAACACGTAGGCACTAAACTGTAATCGTACATTTATTGCCACAATACTCAATCATTCCACTGGAGGACAGGTAAAACAAACAAACAGACGGAGGGGACTTGGGCCAACCACACCACGGGGCCGTAGGATCCAGAGCCTTCCTCCGCTACCCAAAATCCAACAGAACCTAACGGGAGAAATAAAGCCGCGAAAACCTAATACTAACACGTCCTCCAGGAAACACAACAAAAAGGCAAAAGAGCTCTGACACAGCAGAGACATCCGGAGTAGTGATCGGCTTCCTCCTTCTCCTTCAGCCTCCTCTTTTATGTTCGGCTGATTGACAACTGGGAACACCTGGGGAAGCTCGGCTGAGTGACAACTGGGAACACCTGGGGAAGGCGGAGCCAGGTGTACCTGCACAGCAGAGAGAACAAAGAGACAAACAGGAGTGGAGCACGTAACAGAGGTATACACACATATTGATAGATGTCTTGTAATGCACTGTTGAGGAACCTCAGCTGCAACCCAAGTTTTTCATTCATTGCATAACTACACCAGTTGTGTATATGATATGTCAATAAACCTTAGAAAATCTTGAAATCTTGAAAGGGATGTGCAAAATAGCCATTATACAGTCTTTAATTAACTATTAGTAGAGAATAACGAGTAATGAATATACTTTATTACTCGTTTCCATTCATGTCAATTGCAGATAAATGTTTAGTCTTCTCAAGCACCAACTATCAAATATCTCTCCTGATTGTTGGCACTTGACAATCACCTTCCCTGAATTTTACTCAGGTGTAACTAAAGTCTGATTTAAGGGTTGTTTATATTTCACATCATTAATCAGAATCTGCAAAGTAACTCAAATAAGTGTAGTGGAGTAAAAATACCAGGTTAACCTCTGAATTGTAGTGGAGTAGAATTACAAAGTAACAATGAGCTGTCATGTGGGTATATATTAATGCTGCGCATTATGGACATAAGCGATTTTCACCCATTTATTAATTATATGTTTTACATTTGATAACACCAATGTGTTTAATACTGGTAACTTCTAATTGTGGGAAAAACGAAAACGTTCAGTAGAGACGTCCCATAGAACATTTTGCGAAACACAATAGCCAGCATGTATAGCTCTGGGGGGGCGTTCGATTCCAGTTTTGGATAGTCTGGCGGGGTTTCGTTCCATTTCAAACAGCTGTTTGACGCTCGGCGTAACCTTGGCGCACTGCCACTCCAACATCCAATCCCAGAGCTTGAAGATTAATCACTGGGACAGTAGACCTAAACGATAGCTGGGGATTATGGGTTGTGTAGTGTCTTCGGCCATCCTAAACTCAGAAATGTTTTTCGGATTTCATATCGCATTAACACCATATCCATACATGCATTGTGGCTAAAACATCCAATCAGCGAGCTTAAACCATAGCTGAGGATCTTGGGTAATCAGTTCAGTGGCTAAGTATCGCAATGATGCTCGAAACGTCCCTTACGGATGCCAGAAAAGCCCGAGATTATAGAATTGAACAAATAAATAAAAACAAGGATAATTGTGTGTTATTGGTGAGTAAATAACAGTGAGTAAATAACAGTGTGTTATTTAGAAAAGAATAACAAATTAGAAGGAAAAAAAGATTTAAAGAAATACAGATTTCAGTATTCTGAGGCTCTGAGCCCCATTTCTTTCCTCACAGCCGACAAAAAAAGTCCGACATTATACGATTTAAAATAAAAACAATAATCGTGGCTTGATGTTGAGTAAGAACATGTTTTTATGAACCCCACAGCTTCCGGTCTTCCAAGACCCGAACGGACAAAAAGACGTGCTGCAGGCACGAAACACACTACCAATAGAAATACATTGCTTTTAAAATCGTTCTGTGTGACACGAAAAAAAGGGGAAAATCGTGTTGGTGAACACGAATCCATAGATTAAATGTCGTGACTATAACACAAAATGCCGTGAGACTGGGTTGGTAGTACATATGCCAGGCCTGTAAATAGCGCTGTAGTCTGCCACAAAAGCAGCGAAGAAGACTTCTCACAGAATCAGCCCTTGCAAAATCAGGGCTGGAAAAGAGCAAATAGAGCAAAATGAGGCATGGCTAAAATGCATGATCTGTTTGGTATTTTGAAAAAAAAACTTCACAGACATGTTTTATATAGGTATGGCCCTATAATATATTATTCAAAATATAGCATGATAGGTCAACTTTAAGCAGGATATTTTTAAATTGTGATGACATATTTGAGTTCCCTGACACACCGGGGATACATATTTATGTATAAAATACATCAAAACGTGCATTTTGCATAAAAGGTCCCCGGTGTGTCAGGGAACTCACAAAGTGTCAGAAAACAAAACCCTCTCTCTTTACCTCCGTACCCACATCTCGAAAAAAAAAAACGGAGGTGCAAACAAACAGATCCAGAATGTTGGCTCCTATTACGTCATTGGAGACATCCGGCACACGTGACACGTCCCAACCTATCGTCTCCAGCACACGTGACACGTCCCAACCTATCGTCTCTGTATACAGTCGTCTCTAGCTGAATCCCCTCTCGCAGCTGTGTGTCTGTGTATTCAGCAGGATGTCTGCAGGAGGCACTTAGAGTAAAGTCATTATATATAATACATATAATGGCACTGTTCTAGCGGTAAACACTTAAGAAAGAACATGTCAAGCTATGTGCTGTATCAGAAACAATGCGCGGCGTGTTTTGGGAGTAATATGCTGTGTGTTTACATTGGCAAGCATGCTAACACTCAGAGCTAACCATGGCGCTAACGCTGTAGGCTACTGGAGAGAATATGTGTAACGTAATGTCCTTGTGGTAAACCCTGCGAGAGAGAAAGGTTTGAGCTCCATACTGTTTCAGAAATAATGCTTGAAGTGATTGGGAACATAAGATGGCATTTAATCACCGCAGCGTTTAGCTGAGTTTCTCCCGGTAGAAAACTCTCTTAGCAGGGAAAGCTGCATGACGCTACAAAGGGGCGTGTCTAGCAGCAGCCGTTCCATTTAAAGCAGAATCAGCCTTTTTGGAACAGGACTGGAATAGAAGGGTATGAGCAGTATGAGGCATAGCTACAATGGGTGATCTGTTTGGTATTTTAAGCAAACAACTTCACAGACATGTTTTGTATAGGTATGGCCCTACAATATATTCTTCAAATATAGCATAATAGGTCCACTTTAAATAAATATGGTGGAATGTAAGAACACGGGCCAAGCACAAGATATTAACTTCAAACCCTTTTTTGAGTTTCTCACAAACAAGCTTGATTGGAAACCGATTTGACAAATGTACCATATGTTGCACATCAATATTTTTGATTTTACAAATCAATATATTTTCTGCTTCTACAAAAGAGTAATGGCACATTTATGTTGTTTGTGCTGCCTTGGCAGAGGACTGCACTTTGTGAGCAATTTCTAGTTTATTTTAGCTGATTCAAAATGATATTTTATCTGCTTACATTGAACTGTGACCAAACAGTTTCATGTGAGAGTCCATTATGCTTTGAAGAAATATGATGTACTTGGAAACTGTGTTGACAACATTTGTGTTTGTGATTAAATCTTCATGGCTGAAGATGCACAAACAAGAACTGACATGGTGTAAGCTGGTTTTGTAAAAGGAGTTATTGTCGATCCGTACGAAGACTTGTTTTATTCACAGTCAATATTTATTCATGGTGACATTGTTGATGTACAGAACATAAATTAAACATAAGGCAGCGATGGAATCCCGTCTGAGGTATTTTGTTTACACAGAAGAGTATGAAGGCCAAAGTGGCCCTCCACCACCACATTGCTACAGAATGTATTATTATTATTCAGACGTCCGTTTGAATGAAAGTGGACGTAAAAAGAAAACAGATGGTTTTTGTCGAAGAGGCATGTCTGCTTTCACCAAGTCCTGATTCAGAATGAGGTAAACTGAACTGAAAGTGATTACACCAAATCTATGGATGGATTTTTTTTAAATTACTAAAAACAATTGTTTTTTTTTCTTAACCAATTTAAATGATATCAAGTACCAGACTTACCTTGTCAGTCCAAGCTGTGTTTCTTTTCATCCTTTCTGCCTGTGAATCTGAATGAATTTGACACAAAAACAAGAATTAAAACACAATAAATTACGAGTGTTTTTTTTTTCTTTGATGCATACTGTATTCATACTCCAACAACATTTTATATCAAATCATGGTACAAAATAAAACATTGTACCATACAGTATATGATGAGTTGCCTGTAGGTTGCGAACATCAAGTTTCACATTAACTATTTTATTAAAAATATGGTTGGCCACTTGCTGCTCTAGAAAGGGTTCCATATGTTCGAAAGCAATTTCTCAAGAACTATGAGTTGTTTTCAACTAATGAATTAATGGGGATTTGAACTTTGAGCAGTACTACTAATACAATTAAAGACTAGTTTGATCCCCTCCAGTAAGCCAGAGAAACTCAGTCCCTGTCATTTAGGCAAATTCTCTTCTCTCTTTTTCTGTCTGTACTTTTAAACTATTTTCAATGACACAACTAAAGCACACTCATTCACACACGTTACTTTACCTCTTTCTACCCTGACAACATGAAGTAGCTTTGTGTTTAAGCGGATACCATAGTGACTGTATGAAAAGTTCCTCAGCGGTCGGTACTACAGGACAACGTTGCCAAGTCTATTTTTGTCTTGCTCTTTCTTTCGCTTTCTTTCTCTTTTGTGTCTCTCATCATGCTCAGACATCTTTAACCTAGTGGAAAAGGTCTTTATTTCTCTAACAGCTCAGTCTGGACCTAATAAAGCAGACACACTGGAGATAATATCGTCTGGAAGTCCAAGTATAGAGGAAAAAGAGTCATTATTCTGTCAAGCAGACAGAAGGAGGTTGGCCCTTTTTTACCAGAGTTATTATTGTTGGCTTTGGCCATACACTGTCAGTCTTTGCTGACATTGTTACACTTAAATACCACAAAGTAAATGTAAGGGAATGGTGTCATTGTTGTATTCATATTATAGGGCCAAATGTATAGTTATTGATTGTTTTAATTAAAGAAGAAGGCACAGAAATTAATGTCTTTGGTGGTAAAGATAAACTGGCTTTCTCATGGGATTACTTAGAATATGTATACAGGATGAATTGACATCAGAGGCATGAGGTTGTGAAATAAGTACATAAAAGATGATGACAAGTGTGGTTTTCAAAGTCACAAACCACAATGTGAACAGTTCATAAAAATAAGTTAAGTGCGAAGACCAAAAACATCCACTCACACACACTAAGTCCACAGTAAATGATAGGGATAGTGTAATTATAGTTATGTTATTATGACATAATGTTCGATCCACCCACAGATGTGCGGGGGTTTCTTCAGACCGCCCCAATGAAAGCATGCAGCTACATCATGTTTCTCGCAAAAATGAGCTCATCTCCAAATTCAGATTCATGACTCAAACCTGGATCTAAAAATCTGATTAATGTGCATCGCAGAGTGAAGATTTCATGTTCTTCTTCCAATTTACCACACAAATGTAATATTTGCAGCTGGGTAACTCCTTAACCTACTTGGAGTAAAAATGTGTTGAGCCTCACTTGAACCATGGAGGCCCGGGTTGCATGGCCAAACTCGAAGAAGTCCATTAAATCACCTTTAAAGTGCGTTTCCATCACATTTTTTAAAATGCTATTTATGTTACTTTGGGTAGTCACAGGTTAAATGAAACTAGCTTATCTTTTATAGAATAATAATGTTGCCATTGTAGTTTGTGCCCTGAGGAGCTGGCAGCCAACAGGTTGTTATTAATATTGATTACTTTCAGGGCAGAGGTTTAATGTTACCTCATCTTGATGTTATTTCAGATGTTATCCCATCCCACCAGGAGAAATATCTTAGAGGAGGAACTATTAGATTTCACAGTATGCTCTTGTGTCTCCGGTGAAATTGTTCAAAGATACTGATGGAATTGATGTTTAAATCAGGCCAAACTGGGTTCATTCATAGTGATATAAAATTACTCAAAACTGTATAATGTATAACTGTCGGTCTAGGATGAAGGATCAGATCATAGGTTAGGAATACCAGTGACAAGAGCGTTGTAGTACTCATCCGGTCAATAGTCAATACAATTTTATCGTTAGGTGAATTACCATGCAAATCAAAAACACAGAAAAACAGTTAAGGACAAATATTGTGGTCAAACAAGATTGTATGTGGAAGATGAAATATTTTCAGCTGTAGAAAATAGGACACGATTTAACAATTGACATGACAATTTTAACAAGATTCAGCATACTACGTTAGTTTGAAGTTTTTATTCCGTCCGGCTCAGATCCTTGACTAAAGATGCAGATGAATGGAAGAAAAGATCTGTGGTCCAGATGCACCGACTCACTGCGTGATTGATGTTCTGGAGAAGAAGAACAGAAAATCTTATTGTGTGCCTGTCTTCCCCCCTCAAGTCATATTCACTTCAAAAGGTGATTTATCCGTATAATACAACACTTTACAATACCAAAGGGAAGCTGATATGCATGGGATTTCTTGACTCAATTGAATAAAGTGCTAACCATTCAAGCAAGCAGAAGGGCACAAATCTGAGTTGTGATGTTCAAGGATGGCAAATGATAAGTGTTGCAACGACTCTAACTTGAGTTAAGAGAACAGATATATGTAGGCATATATGTTCCAATGCAATATAAACCCTCATTGCATTTTGTAATGCATGGTAATCAATTGATTCAAGATTGGTTTTGGGAGAGAGACTTCAGTATATGCAGGTGCCGGCTCTATATAATAAATAAAAAAAACTAAAATGAATTAGTTATTATTAACATATAAGTTGTTAGTTCAAATGTATTTCTGTTTAAAAACCTAAAGAAAGACAGGAAAACAAAAAGATTCAAAAGTACTGGGAGACCATGCAATTTACTAAGAACCACTGACATTGGTCTGATTACTGAAAATTAGAGTGTAATTGTTGAGTCTCATTTTTGTTCCTAATCATCGAGTCAAGCTGCCTCAACTATGAGAGAATGAGTCAAACAGGAACATAAAAATGGTCCTCTGTGTTGGCTTGGCTATCGAAAAAAGGTAAAATCAGACATCAAAACAGCTACTTGAGGCTCATAATAGGGCAGAAAAATGCTTCAAATAGCCAATAATAGGATGCTACTATCCTTAGCACATGCTATTTCTCTCGGTCTGTGCTATTATAGAGTGAGTGATCACATTGTCATCTAAAATTAGACAAAACAGCATGGAAATAGCTATGGCTGTAGGAAGCATTGCAGTGGTTATCCATCATTTACATTTTACTCGCCTCTTATATTAAGCCCAGGCATTTCAAAGTAACATCACTGGCTAGCGTAATGGTTTCTAGGGACAATGATCATGTTAAATTATTTTCTTGACTTCATTCACCAGCTTATGTTGATCAATATACAAAACGGATTACCACCACATCTCTCATAGTATTCTGTACATCTTTATGAATCATAATGAAAGTGGGCTACTGTTGGGAATTAGGTTAACCTTCACTTTAATGTTTTTGACATGCATTTGCTACCTTTGAAACTGCTTATAAAGTAGTAAATCTACATCTAAAAAATCCATGTCAGTTACCTCACCACCCTTAAATTAGGCCTTTATGGCGTCCCATCATACATCTGACACAGCAGCTTACTAAAGTAGTTCCCATAGACAGGAGCCAGCGCGTTGCCTTCCTGCCAAATGAGAGCATTTGTTTGCTTGGCATTTCCATGGTTTCAATGGGCAAGGGCTTAAGAGAGGCGTGTGTTGGATGTGTGTGTGGGTGAAACCGTGATTGCATGTCAGAGGTTTTCCTAAAAATTCTGAGCATGCACATCTTTCTATTTACTAACATAAAAACGCATATATTTTGGGAGTGTTTTTCGCATGCACTTTTAAACTTGTGTGGGCTTGTGTCAATGACTATCCCATTTGGCCTACTAAGATACATAATGTCTCATTCCTGTTGTGCACCACAAGACCATTTGGGGACCTGTATTCATTCACTGACTTGTTACTCTGTAATCCAAATGACACAAGACTTTCTGGCAGGTTCTATTTGTGAACAAAAAGGGTTCCCTTTTTGGATAGAAACTACACTGGGCCTTTTGTGTTTTGCACTGGATGTTTACTTGACCATTGTATGCTTTTGCGATTCAAGCTGGGTAATGACCGTAAAACATTATAATGGGTTTGCAATTCTTTGCGACTGATTGGGAACATATTTAAAAAGGAACAACAATTATAAAGCAGTGTTTTTGCTAATATATACTATATTTCGCCTCAGGATACATTTCCTCTTTATTCATTCCTGGGCAGTGGTGACCCCAAGGCTCATTAGTTTTTGTACAATTCTGTACACTGTATTCTGTAAGACATTTTCCCTTCTATGTGCCTCTTAGCTGGGCGCGTCAGGGTGTTTACCTACTTCACTGACCAAGGATCTTTTATTGAGAGATAAGAGTCTTTATTGTTTGAGTGACCCTGAGAATTATACAGAGAGTAGCGGCTACTGCTCACTCCAAAAGTGAATTAAGACACATCAATAACAATGTTCATTATCCTTGACCCTGCTTCATCATATTTCCAGATGAAATGAATAGCAACAGATTTCCAAGTGGAAAGCTGGAGGAGGTTTGGGTTGTTTTGATTAGTGGAGAAGTTACCGATAAGAAGTGAGGAAACAACCTTGGCTGATGAAGTTCACATTATTGGAAGAGACTTGTACAGAAAGAATCAGATGGTATCGGTTGATCAACTGCTTCAACTTGACCTCTGATGTCATTAATTTGCGGTGGGTCAGGCATTGTTGGGAGGTTGCTATGCACACACAACAACAAGGACGAACCTGAGAGCGCCAAGCTTTCACTTTAATACATTTAAAGGAAGCTCAACAAGTGCATCCCCTATTGTTTCCAAAGCAGCCTGAAAGTATGTTTTTAGCTCCACCTATGTCAGATATGTAGGCTGTATATTGTATGTATGTATTGTATATTGTACATTTCTTAACATATTATTGTGTTTGAGCAACAATTATTCTATATGCCAGCTAATTGGAGGCTACTTCTCCCTCCTTCAAATCTCTACATCCACCATCTTAGTCAAATAATACAATATTTTCCTTTTATTCTTTCTATTTTCCATTCAAACTATGGCATCATGGTACAAATGATAAACATAATGAGTATTATTTTTTTACTTCTCATTTGTACTTTTTATTAATATTATTATAACTTGTACTATTATTATCATTATTATTATTATTATTATATAAAATCTGAATTAGCATTATATATTAGCAGGTCAAGTGGTCAACGGAGTTTGGTGGTAAACTCATGTGTGTAACACTCGCGAGATTTCAATATGTAAACATGATAGCAAAGCCGGTCGCCTGAGGCTAGGCTACTATTAAGTTCACCTGTCCTCAGGTATGTGTTCTGCGTTACTGAGTCAGTATCTTTTCCTTTCTAACTCTCAAACTTAACAAGTGTATTGGTCGTATGCTGGAAATAGTCGAAAGATGTGTGTGATCTTCAGGGCTAATTAGTACGTCAATTAACGTCCTCACAGCTCCAGACCATGCTCCAAACACCCACCCCACCATCTTTGAACCAAAACAAGGCGATTTAAGGATTTAAGTGAGGCTAGATAGCTAATAGCGCACAACACTAGTTATCGTTTAAGAATTGTGGATTTTACTTGAAGGCTAATCTTTATTGGAAGACTCCAACGCAAGCTCTGTCCGACCTTCTACCACCGGTAAGACATTATCCTCATCCCAATACCCCTTCTCGACTCCTCCTTTCCCTCACTCGCTTCCCTTCCTTGCGTCTTAGCTCCGCCTCCGTAAGATGCGAGCGAGAGACACGAGGAGGTGACGCGAGGACAGAGGAGTCCTCAGGTATTAATTGGGATGGCCTCATTCTCTCAAACGTCACTCTTAAACGACGTCTGTTAATGATGACATGTGCACAGCTGTATCCCCTCTCATCGGGCTTAACTGAATAACCGCTTAGAACCGGCCCATTTGTTGTTAAATATTTGAATGAATGAATCTTTCAAGGAATTCAATGTATGATGGTTGGTCCTGCTTTTGTGTTCCGTTTTGGTGTCAAATGTAGCCTACATTTAAATAAATATATAATTATAGTAATGTGAAAGCCTTTTAGAAATGAATAGCACATAATTCTTTCACACACACATACGGGTATTGGGCCGAGCGCGACACCGTACTTCCGGTCTGCGCCGTTTTACGCGAGGTGCAAGCAGCCGTACACCGTCTAGGTGTTGCTAAGCTTTCTGTACTGAATATCATAGTCTATTGCCTTAATCAATATCTAGTCAACTCTAAAATGCCACATATATGCAATGGCATGATAATATTATTGTGACAAGTGGGGCATTCACCTGGTGTTTCCAGAAATTAGACGTAGATGCAGCCAAAATCGCCGAAGGCCACTGTCGTTTTTCCATACATCTGCAGGCAGTCTGTAACAATCCACACAGCTCTAGTTTACGCTGGTAACGACCTAAAGCACGCCCCTCAAGTCCAGAGATGTAATCCGAAGACATGCAGCGATTTCTTCGGTCGTTAATTCAGAAAAAAAACCTACTGCGCTCTGCCTGGCTAGTTAGCTAGCTGTTTATATTTGCACTTCCAGGATATTAGCACCTCCAGGAAAATGGCGCATTTATATATATTTATATGGCACGTGTTGCATTGTGGGTAGCTCGTGACGTCACTGTGTGTGAAAGAATAATTCCCACGGAGCTGTGAGCACTTATAGCACTTGTGACGCTTTTCCACTCATCTTCCAGTTGTAGGTTTTCCTCGGTTGAAATCGACCAGCTGTGAAGGTGGGGGCGGGGCTTTTATACGCGAGTAGTGAAAACACTTCCGCGTAATCTGCTCGCGTGTATCCTCCCTTTCGTCTCCTCCCGCACCCCTCCTCCCTCACCCCTCCTCAGAGGCTTCTCAATACTCAAATTTCCCCTCCTCGACTCCTCGGTCCTCCGGTAGTGACCCGGAAATGAATTTCAGCGCGCCATTTTGAAGGACATCTAATTTCTCTAAATGCACACCGAGGACCGAGGATCGAGCGTCGAGGAGGCTCTCTGGAGGAGCTCTAACCGAGGATACACTGATGGTTCCTCCACGGCTCCTCCGCGGATGCATTTCCGGGAACGGTGGAGGCGTGACGCACGGCCGGACTTATCTCAGCCAATGACAGCTCTGCATGCATCCCCTGGATATTATTTTAGAAACTGCTTTAATCGCGTCACGATGTTTCCAGAGAGAACAGCTGTGAGGTCCGTGCAGAAAGCAGAGCAGTGTGTAGAATGTATATCACTCAGTATAACAGGCCTACTCTCTTTATTTGCTTTAGTTTAGTAGATATCTACAAACAAAGAGTCGATATTTTTCTAAAACCATTTAGTGCTTCACATAATAAAATACACAACGGCTGTACAAACGGTGTGTGTGTGTGTGTGTGTGTGTGTGTGTGTGTGTGTGTGTGTGTGTGTGTGTGTGTGTGTGTGTGTGTGTGTGTGTGTGTGTGTGTGTGTGTGTGTGTGTGTGTGTGTGTGTGTGTGTGTGTGTGTGTGCATAGATGCAGCGGACAGACAGGTCTCAGTTGGTTTGGTGTCCTCTGCTTACTTTTAATACTTGTAAATAAAACTTTTGGCCCGTAATTTATTTTCCTCATTGTAGCGACGGGGGGGATATATCCAGTCTCTGATAGTGGTACGTTATTATGAGAGTGCTCTGTTTGATTCTGAAATTTTATATATTTATATAAATATATACATATATATATATATGTGTGTGTGTGTATATGTCCGCATCTGTAGACTGTTATTGTCTCATTATACCGCACTGTGAATTAATTAAAAGTAAATATATAAGTCGTCATGAACACATCTGTCCATCAGACAGAGGGCTGCTGTGCCTCCTGTCATCATTAATGGACGTCTCTTTAAAATGACCGCTCAGAGGAGAGGAGTTCTCATTTCTCTAACCGCCTGCTGCTTCCCCTCCTCTCTCCTCGGCTCCCCTCCTCGGCACCTCCGCTCGCATCTCCTGTGGGCGGGACTAAGTCTCGAGGTTAGGAGTCGAGGATAGGAGTCGAGGAGGGGAGTTAGAGAAATGAGAAAGGTCCAGGGTTGCGCTCCAAGCAGGGAAACCACAGGTGAAATTCATTACATTAATAAAGCATGTTTGTTTTATTCATTGACATGGCTTAATACTGTCCCTCATTAACGCTATTGGATACACCTTTGCGTTTCTTACTATCAAGTCAAAGTGTGTTTGAAGAAATGCTTTATTATGACAATAAGTAAGATGCTATCCTGCTGCAAAAAGAGTACTTGTGCTAGAGCTCAGTGAAAGAAAACAATGATCAGTATGTGAGCTTGTATAAAGTGTTCAAACTGTATGGAATGCCATTTAAGCCAAAATTAAATAAATAAATAAATACATATATATATAAATATGCCTATGAAATAAATTCTGAAATAAATAAATGAGGCAATAAATATGTCTACATGTACATTTAAATACACATGTATTTATTTCATGGGAATTTTATTTCATAATGACACATTTATTTATTTCAAGAGACTTGTATTTCATAATGACACATTTATTTATTTCAAGAGACTTGTATTTCATAATGCCACATTTCCATTCCTTATATGCAAATGAACGGGGCGTGGTTAGCTCAAATATCCAGAGACCCAGACCAAAGCAACAGCACCACACTTACCTCATTCACACCAACGCAACTCCAGTTCAAGCTCGGTGCTAGAGCTTTTCAGGTTCAGAACCAGTTCTTCGGTTTAGCTCTGGCTCTTTTCACACGGCCCAGAGTCCGACTGGTAATGCGTCGTTGCGTCATCGTTTGCGTCATGACGTTACCGTTTGCGTGCCTGCTTCATAAAGCCAAACCGCGCAGATGAAATCAGTTGCATTCATTTCTTATGGCTCTCTCTGCAGCTTTTCCGGAGTCATTTCTGTGATTTAGTTATATTCTTATAAAAAAAGTGTAGTCGTGTCAATAAAGGTTTTTTTAAAACACAACTGCTTCCGAGGTCGGTCTTATTTCTTAAGGTGGACTGAACCATGAGTGTGGAGTAACGTTGTATCTTTCATTTAAATGAACTGTAACCTTCACCCAGGTATGTAACAGCTGTTCTTAAATGAACACGTGAAGTAAAGTTTAATATTTATAGTTTTATAGATTTATAATGAGAGGTGATCAACGTGAATGCTCAGGTTCCACCTTAACACGCAGACACGTTGCTTCACAATGAGCAGAAACCTTTATATATAGGCTACAGTCTATGGCTGAAATGCTGAAACTCTTGTTAAGTTTCTCCATCGTTGTGTACAAACTGGATAAAACGCGGGCTTTTTGTTGTTGTTCAGGAGTTGATCTGTCTCTGCCCCTGCCCCCGCCTCGACGTAAGCGTGACGTATGTGGTGCTTTTGCTCTGGCCGGACAATTTTGTGGTGCTTGAAACGAACCGGATTTTGGAGCTAAGAGGCTGCTCCGCTGCGGTGTGCAGAGGAAACCCCGGTGCTTTTCAAGCTCCAGCTCCGAACCGGCCCTGAAACACCGTTGGTGTGAATGAGGTAACTGACTACTCGAGTAGAGGAAGAAAATGGAGGACTACTGAATAAAAATAAGGCAAACTACTAAATGAAAATAAGGCGGGGCAGACACCATGGAAGACGTCGGTGGGCTCCAAGATGCTATGCTATCCTTAGCAGATCAAATTGATCAACACGGTTTACCAACAGACACTATTTTGGCCCATATTGAAGACTTTATCGAAGTACTCGGGCGGATAAGCGCTCTTCGAGATATCGACACGGATGACGAAGTTGTAAATACTTTGACACTGATTGAGCACCGTGTTCGTGTGGAAGATGTCCAAGAAGTTGGTTCAAGCACAGGTGCAGGACGCCCGCCTCTGGATATTCCAGGCGGTATGCTCGCTACCTAGGCTATGTGTTGTCCGGTCTATCAACCCGATAAATCGCGGATCTGTTTGGTGTGTCATCCCGCACAATTCAGAGGAGATCAGTCGAAATAAAATAATAATAAAAATAAATTCAACAAAACAACAATCTATGATCTTTCCTGACCTAATGTTAGATAATTTTACCTACCCCAGTTTCACTAAAGGTAAACAGTGCCTTTCTGGTAGCTCTTTCTCCCTCTCCTTTGTTCCCAAAATACCAACCACACTCCATTCCCTCTCTGCCTCTAAAACGTTATCATTTAGTTGTTCTCTTTCAGCTTTATATATGTCACAATGTAACAAGATATGTTCTACATCTTCTTTTACTCCACAGTTCCCACACTTGTCACTGTTACTTTTCCCCATGACATGCAGCGTACCATTCAATGCTGTGTAATTTATTCTGAGTCTAGCTATCATAATTTCCTCCCTTCTGTTTCTTTCTTTATAAATATTTGTCTGCTGGCATACCAGCAGACCAGCATGTATCTATCACCAGCTTATGTTAGTATTAAATATACAATGTATTCTGGTAACTATCAAAATAAAGACATTGTATAGTGTTCATAACAGTATTTTTATTTAATAAATTATACTTAATACAATAATATTACAAAAAAAACCTACATCTAAATAAATATATCATCTAAAATAGATGCATTTGATTTAAAAATAACAAATATAATTCAAAATGTAAACAGCAACAAAATTATAAACATTTTTTTTCTTTTTCTTGTTAATATCCATTATCTTCACTGTTATGTATCTTCCGGTCTTTGCAAATCTGGCCAGCATTTCTTGGTCCTCCACGTCTTTCTGTACAGCCACTGCTTGAAGCAAACTGAAAATAAGAAACAACAATGTTTTAACAAATCGTATTAAATTATGTGATGATAGAACTGCAAACAGAATAGCTGAAACTTTAACAAAATAAATAACTCAGTTACCTCTAATCATTAACCCATGGTTGTATAATGTAGTTAACTCTGTGTGTTGCTGCTAGCAACACCTGACGTGGAAACGTTATCTCTTTCACACACACATACAGGTTTTGGTCCGAGGGCGACACCGTACTTCCGGTATCAACCATTTCACACGAGGTGCATACAGAATATCATAGTCGATTGCCTTAATCAATATAGTCAACTCTAAAATACCACATATATGCATTGGCATGATAATATTATTGTGACAAGTGGGGTATTCACCTGGTGTTTCCAGAAGATAGACGTAGATGCAGCCAAAATCGACCGAAGGCCACTTTTGAGGGTCGTAATTCCATACATTGTACATCCAACAACCCACACAGCTCTAGTTTACGCTGGTAACGACCTAGAGCACACCCCTCAAGTCCAGAGATGTAATCCGAAGACATGCAGCGATTTCTTCGGTCGTTAATTCAGAAAAAAAACCTAGTGCGCTCTGCCTGGCTACACAAGCTAGCTGTTTATATTAGCATTGCCAGGATTTTTGCACCTCCAGAAAAATGGCGTCTTTATAAAAAAATATATGGCGCGCGTTGCATTGTGGGTAGCTGTGACGTCACTGTGTGTGAAAGACATTGCTACAGAGCTACTAGAAAGACAGTCGAACCCGGTGCATTCCTCCGTCTGAATGTGATGCACTTTTGCTAAATGTTTAGACAAATAGCTTGTGTTACCGCCCTTACATGCTAAACTCTTATTGCACTTTTGGCAACGAGCATTCTCCACCTCAAGACCAAGCCCCCAGGAAGTGTGCCGGACTCTGAGGAAAATATTCGTTGTGTCTAAACAGTGGTAGCCTACTACAATTTCCTTATCAGTCTGTGACGTCGACCGGCCCAGAAATACTTTTTCCCATAGACTAACATGGGGAAAGAGACGTCTGTAAATCGGTGGATAATTTTTTTGAAACTAAATAAACTACCCAGTATGAACTATTTTATAGCCCTTATTAGAAACATTCGGTCCTTAAAGTTGTAAAATGCACTAAAAGCCGAATCTAGATTTATTTTCTCTCTCCATTCTTTCTAGTGAGCCGAGAGTGGGTGCTTGGGGGGGGGGGGGGGGGGGTTCTTCTGCTCTGACAACCAGGCATGACGGGTAATCTGACGTTTCGCTCTCTCAAAAGTTGGGCCATTTTGACTTAATGCGCCAATGAGCAGCTCTCATAGGAAAGAACGAGACCCCTCCTCCGACGCTGTATCCAGTTCTTATTAAACATCCATGCTCAAGACGGGTAACATAACTACCCTCGGGGCGCTTAGTTCTCTCCGCCGTGTGTGTGTGTGTGTGTGTGTGTGTGTGTGTGTGTGTGTGTGTGTGTGTGTGTGTGTGTGTGTGTGTGTGTGTGTGTGTGTGTGTGTGTGTGTGTGTGTGTGTGTGTGTGTGTGTGTGTGTGTGTGTGTGTGTGTGTGTGTGTGTTGCATGCATGTAGCAGGTTGTGTATGTAAACTGCCCCACCCCCTCGCACACCAACCGGGGAGAGAGATCTCGTCTGGATTGGAAAGATCGAAAATAAATCATAGATGCATTTTGTAGTCTTATTGCATAATAGAAACGGAGTTGGCGACAGTAAGACTGCGATATAATGTTTATGTAGATATAATACATATGACATCTATTTTTTAAATGTCTCCAGTACCGATAAAAAGATCGATAACGTTGGACCTTAACGGTACCACAGCCTTTAATAATTCATCCCCGGGGCCCGTTTAATACCAGGGCTCGGTACCCATCCCTAGTTTTAATTATTACATAATCAATATTACATTTCAAATAATTCTTGGAGAACTGCTGGACCGGCTAAAGGCGACGCAGAGAGACATTTACACAAGTGGATTTAGAAAACTCTTTTCGAAAATAAACTAAGCGTACTGCAACAGCGACTGACCCAAAGATGACTTGGCATCTAGAAATATGACAGATTTTGTTTTTCTCACCCCGTTGTTGTTGCCACTCATGCTCTGCAGGATGGCACGGTCCAGCCCGAGCTTCAGACTAGCTTTATCCAGCATTTCCCTCTCATAGTTTCTAGTGATCAGACGGTAGGCTACACCTTCACCGCCTTAGACTGGCCAAAACGATGACACCGAGCTTGAGCCTGAAATAAAAAATGAAAAGAGGGGTCAAAAGAGCATCATGTGCAGCCGCTGTTCAAGGTTTTTAAGCATTAAATGGGAAAATATACACTTAAAGAACCGAGGGAATAAACGGAAAAACGGAAATGTATACATATTTATTGCCTCATTTATTTATTTCAGAATTTATTTCATAGGCATATTTATATATATATATATATATATATATATATATATATATATATATATATATATATATATGTATTTATTTAATTATTTATGTATTTATTTATTATTTAATTTTGGCTTAAATGGCATTCCATAAAACTGTGCAGTGTTTTAGAGTTGCAATATGGCCAATTACCTTTATCGCAATGTAAAGTTGCTTTCTTATTACAAGGTGTTCTTACAAGGATACATAGTGTAGCTTTCATGTGCAAGAAAAGGCCACCAATGCATTTTAATTCTGCATTGAAATACTTGTGCTCTAAGTCTAAGAGCAAACCATTTTGCATTGTCAAGTTTATTTGCACAAGCTTGAGTGTTTAGCCAATCAGAGTAATCGATACTGTGTTATTTTAGCCCCTTTTACACATTTTGTTTGTATTCATGCAATATTGTAACATTGTAGTAAATCATTCAGGCTCAGGATATGGCCCTTTTCTACAATAGCTGCCTAAGTGAAATAAATATATCCTGTCTTATTTTGATCTTACTAAAATAAGGTGGGACCATTTTGTGTTTTGTTGTGCTATCCTCTGAATGAGGGTTAGTATAATAATGCTCGGATTGTGTTCCACTCTCTCATCTGGCTGTATGCCAGACCTACAGTACAACCCTGAGTCTGAATGGAGGATAAAGGCTGCAGCTGTGGAAGCAGCAGGCAGTCAGACAAAAGTAAATGGAGTCATTCTCCAAATCAAGGCCAACTCATTGGACGGCTGCAGTTGTAACCCAATTATTCCCAGGCCACATGTTCTCAAAGCAGGGGTGTCAGGCAGAGGGGGAAACCCTTCTGCTCTCTCCTGCAGCCACCCCATAAAACACACATAAGGGGGGGGGGGGGGGAGCAGAAGGGATAGAAAGTGTGATTCCATACGCATCAAGTGTAAAGATTTCAAATGTGGTGGCTGTGGGTGAGGTTTGGCATATCTTATAATATAGTGTTTATGGAAAGACAGATGGTCGAGTGGAGATGAACATTAACAGGGAATCCCTCTTTGGAAACACACAACCACAGATATGACAGTAAACCTTTGGGGCACAGAGAGATATGATCGGGTGTGTTAATAAATCAAGATTCAGTTTTAATTTGAATGTTTTAGTGTGTTTTATTTAATGTTACAGCTGAATGTGGTTACAATCATTTCAAAACCTCATTAACACTTTTTTCATAAAGGCAACGGGCTATTAAGTCAGTCAATGTGTGATGTGGATTGTGCTAATTTTCCACACTGTCTATAATTGTTATGAAAAGTAGGACATTAAAGAGCCACATTTTGAGGGACGGTGCAAAGAAAACATGTGAATGAACGAAGTTACTATTCACAAACACTGAAGCCCCAGAGGAACCACATCCTTCCACACCTCTTGAGCTGCAATGCTCCAGAGGAGTAGAAGGATGTGGTTTATTCTACTGTGTGTTGCGAGGAGTAAATAATGATGTGAGAGTGAGTAGTTTAACATTGAACCTTGCACAAAGGTAACAATCACTTTCCCGTAACACCCTGTTTAACCTTCATCCCCTGCCTCTGTCTCCCTTAGTTACTCCATCTGCCCTAGAATGACATACACTCTCCTCCATCCAGCTGAAGGAATGAGAGATTTCCTAATGGGGCAAATGTGGTGAGTTTGATATGATAAAATATCATTGTTGTCTGCCATGCTAAATACATGTATTTATGGTTATTTATTCAGGCATTCTAATTATGATTGATTTAAATAAAATCACTTTTCAATAAATGCCAACCAAAAAATGCAGTTTTAGAAATTAATTAGATGGCATTTATTCTTGACCAATACAACATAGTGATACAGAGATCAATGAACAGAATGAAGTTTCAATTTGATTTTAGGATGGTAAATACAAACTGTCTCTCAGTTGATGAGAAATTAGAGAGGGTTACTTTTTAAAACATTCTTTACATTTGGTGAAAGCAATGCTTTGCTTCACACTTGGATTTTAAATTACCATCAATGCTAAAATGAACAAGACATTACCTAAGTTGGACTGATAAGTGATTTCCTCTTCATGCTTCAGTTATGGCAATGGCTCCACCATGTGGTCAGTGATGATCACTACAATACTTGCAACTCAGACTTCAAGCTCACTGACTGAATTTGCAGAACAGTTTGTATTGTAACATGTTAGAGAAATCAAATCAAGTTTTATTTATAAAGCACATTTAAAAGCGATTTTTGGTCGAGCCAAAGTGCTGTACATGTAATAAAAATACATTACTACAATCACAATAAAATACAATAAATTAGATATATAAAAAAACACAGGGAAAAGTCAGACTAGAAGGCCAGAAAGAAACACAACCTCTGTGTAAAAAGTCTGTAATTGGTCATCCTTCAGACAAAGTTTTAAATGAATATGTCATTGAGATTCTACCTCACAAAAGGTATTATTTACTCCAGGACAGTTATATTTACCTTTGAAATGATACAATCATCTATTGCTGTCACAGAAGAGATTATATTATTCCATCTCCATGATGACGATGGAACATTGCATATGTGGTCCTTTTCAAGGGAAACTATAATGTGAACTTTAGACTATACATACCTGCAGTGTGCTTACAGTGACTGATAAGTCAATGGTAAGAAAATAAACGTCAGATTGTTCTTCTGATTGAGGAAATTAGATTTTCATATGTTGATTACATCTTTAAACAATTTACATCTAGGTGTTACTTTTTAGTTTCAAACTGAGTTGTGTAAGGCAATCATTGTTATTACATCTCTAAATGGTTCATACACACAGGTATAGAAAGCGGTTTTGTTCTTATTCTTGTTTTTAAGTTTCAGATTGAAAGCCTAGGATGATTTACAGAAATGTACTGCACAGAAATAAGCACTTCCTGCCCCAACATTTAAACACAATTGCACTACCAATGTAGGTTAGCAGTAACTGGAAAGGAAATAACACCTTGTTTAGACAACATTTAAGAGATGTTTGGTGGGAAACCACAACTTTTTCCATTCTCAGTCTCTGCTTCAGCCACAGTGACAACAGTGTCTCTATGTGTGATAGCAACGATGTAAAGAGATGGTCACACTGTGGTCTGGTGGGAGAATCGACATAGTGAAGACTGAACAAGCATTTGTCATTTAAAGCATCATTTGGTGCCTAGTGCTTTTTTTTTTAAATAAAAAGAATACCAAGAAGTCCATCCATCCATCCATTAACTTATTGTTGTTATTGTTGTTGCTGTTTAAAAATTAGGAAAACATTAAGGGTTAGATTGCAGGCCTTACTATATAACCAGACTCGTATCATTTGTTAGGCTCAGTTAAAAAACAGTTTTTTTTCAATTCGGTGTTGCTGCCTTAAACAGAGAAACCGACCAATGTCTATTGACTGTAAAGGAAAACTAAGTGATCAAAGAAGTGGAAAACAAACAAAGAGAGAAACTGTAGAGGTAACGCTGTGGGCAAACTGATGTTCGTGGTGTGAGAATCAACATCGTCTTGGCTCGACGTGTCATCATACTAAAATGTTAATATAAAACTGCAGACTTTGATGCCTAGTTTCTTAACCTTCTCTGAAGGCCCCCTGTTTCTGCTAAGCAATAGTCTTATTAATTTGAGCAAGGGGATGTGTAGCCATTCTAAAATAGAACATTGTGAAGACAAATTAAGCGTGTATTGTTTCATGACCATAACAGTTAGGGCTTCATCTTCTGAAGAAAAAGTAAACTTGCATTGCTAATGCTTCCTTCCAATACACTCCAAATGTTCCACTATAAATTGGGAAATTGTTGCCTGATCTAAAGTTCTAAAGATAAAGATGACATGACATTTCATGGAAACCTTACAGAAGACTTATTATCCTCTTTAGATACTGTTAGATTGTTTGTACAAAATAAAAATAGAAGAAGTCATCTGAGTTATGTAAATATGTATTTAAAAAATACAAGTAAAAATACACTTTGAGAAATATTACAGAGAATTTTCTTCTGCATGATACATTTACAAGTCAAATAACTGGGGGGAAAAATCACATAGAAGCATGTTAATGTTTGAAAAGTAAATTGATGACACTTTGATTTAAACTCACAATTTTATTGTAGTAATTACGAAATTAGATTTGTTTATATATATATATATATATATATATATATATAGCCTATATACAATAGACAAGTTTATGAAAAACTTAAACCGGCAGATGGAAATAATTGTCAGCCTCAGCCAGGTTGATCAAGATTAAGTTTGGATTTTAAATGGCGCTGTCACTTGTTTTAGGAAATCCTCATGTTGCACACTGGTTGGGCCCAGAATCTCTTGTATTCCTCATTATTCGCACCTCTGTGTAAAATATTTCTTCTTCAGGGTTACCTTAAATTAAAGTTAAATACAGTAGTTACAGAGAACATCATGTCATCTTTTAAAATTTTACAAAAAAAAAATCATTTAGAATATAGAAAGGCTATGGTAACAGTTAAACACATACTTACCATCATTAAGAGTTGCGGGTCTTGGTAGGTAATGCCTTTTTATTCCATAAAGAAACAAAGTCACAAGAAGAAGAAGGAAAGTGATAGCAGTCCCAGCCACAGCCAAAGCCACAACAGGGAAGGAAGGAACACAATCTAGAAAAAAACAGATATCAAACCAGATGATATATTATAATAACATTCATTTAAGAATTCCCAACCAAATATATTGGATACAAATATATGCCTTGTTGTTTTCCATCTGATATTTTAACTATAGTACCAGTTTTATTAGCAATGGATATGAGAGGATTGCAAAACAATGAAACGGCAAACAGTTAAGACCATTCCAGGTATGCCTACCACCTAGACGACCCCTAATCCCACCAGGAGCGTCTGCGGCGTTTTTAGCGATCGCGGCCACTCTAGTCAATGGGTGCTATTCCACCAGACCCGCTGCGCCGCGGCTCGAAGCGTCCCAGAAGCTCCTCGCCGCAAGGAATTTCTAAAATATAGGATGAATCCTATTTTTGACGCGGCGCAGGCAGGAAGTGGAACGTTCATCCAACAACTGCGAGGCTGCACACACGACGCTCCGCTTCCGCAACGTTTTGAAACGCGCCTGGTGGGCTATGACGCAGGAGGAGGTCGCAGCGCGGTGCAGCCGCAGCGCAGACGCTTCCGGTGGGATCAGGGGGTTAAGAGATGTATGAATAATATCAGAAAGCAAAAACAAACTATTATTCCTTTAATTCTACTATTGAAAAGCTAAGCAGTCCCGTGCCACAGTAGGAAAACAGTGTCTCCATTTATTTGTTAAATTATTTATAAGTATGTGGATTCTTTTTATCTATATATTTTCTTTTTTCTTTGTATTTATAACAAATATAAAATATTTGTAACGAGCTGATGTTGAAATAAAAAAAGCGATCATCCGTTTAAAATACTTTACCTTGGCAGTTCTTTAGGTGAATAACAGTTTCATCTCTGCTAACGTTGTTTGAAACACGACACACCAAGTCTCCTGTTTGCTGACACTCAGACCCGGCGGCAGACATACGTCTCTGGGCGGGCATTTGATTTACCAGGGCGGGCCCACCCCGAAACTTACATTTCCCGGGAAATCTCGAGATTTGTCAAGGGGGGGGGGGGGTTTAGGCCATAAGGCTGTTGACGGTCTTATTATAGGCTACATCCATTGGTTGGTTTTGTGGCACATTTGTAACGCTGTGCCAACTTGGGCAAGCATGCAGGCAAACTTGAGTGTGCACACAGGGTGGAGAGGTGGAGTAAGGTTGAGCGATGGAGAGAAAGGGAGAGAGAGAGATATTGAGCGAGGCAGTGAGCATGTGCAGCGGTCTGCTTGCGCACAGAGCAGGAGTTTGTGAGAGAGCTGGCTTGAGAGTCAATTTCTCTTCAAAATATAATTGATTGCCAGCCTCCCTTATCCCTGGCTGGCTTGCTAGCTCGTTGGTAACGTAACTGATGTCTTCTAATGTGCTGGCGCTGAGTTGCCATATTCCTTTCAAGTGTATAAGTGTGAACCGCTTCCTGATATCCATTGTTGCAGATAAATATAAATGATAATAGCCAAACTAACCTAGCCAGAGTAAACTGACAGGCTGCTGTCCCGCATCTCACTCAAAAACCCACACGACTCAACCCAGCGAAAAACCAGTCTCGCGCGCAGCCTTTCATTCAGAATTTCATAGCAAAATTAAAAAAATGATATTAAACTAATCTTTCAACATAGTTTAAAACAAAAATAAATATTAGGACAAAGCCCTACAAATAACAACAATAAACATAATCAGTGGCGGCTCCAGAGTATTTGTGTTGGGTAATCTAGGGCTAACCCATACAGTGGTGGCAGGGGCGGCGAAGATCTCTTCATTTTGCTCTCAAAGTGCACCAGATTGATGCTTTTAACTTCAATATTTAAAAAAAAATCTTCCCCCCTAGAGGAGGTGAGGACCCTCCTAGAGGATGTTAGGTCCACTCCCCACTTGTAAAAATAGCACTGCTTACACCTAGCCTATATGCCGTGAGCTGATTACCAAACCTTCATTGTAACAGTCGTGTGTGTGTGTGTGTGTGTGTGTGTGTGTGTGTGTGTGTGTGTGTGTGTGTGTGTGTGTGTGTGTGTGTGTGTGTGTGTGTGTGTGTGTGTGTGTGTGTGTGTGTGTGTGTGTGTGTGTGGTGTGTGTGTGTGTGTGTGTGTGTGTGTGTGTGTGTGTGTGTGGGGAGTGTTGCAGTAGAAAATTCAACTGTAGCGCCATGGTGCATTAATGGGAAACCCTTAATGTTTGAGCACCCTCTATGAAACGTCAAGCTACCCCACAGCACCCCCTAGAGAAAATCTCTGAGTGGTGGGGCTCAAGTCAGTATTTGCAATGTAATTACATACACGCTCCCCTTGACAGTGAAACGCCACGCGGGAGGTTTAGATTATTTCCCTGTCTCAATCCAAATTGAACTGTATGAAATAAAAAGGCACATTTGTCTTGTAGTAAATAAAAAGGGCGACCTGGAGCCAATCCTGCAATTTCTCCACAGGTGAAAGAGTTGACATGCTGAAAACCCAACCCCTGCAGGGGGGTCTGGGGGGATTCTCCCCCAGGAGATTTTTTGAAATATTAACATAACATACACATTCTGGTACTCTATTGAGAAGAAAAATAAATAAATCTATTACTCCACGACATATTTAAAAAAATGAATGTCGTTTTAATTTGTTGTTACTTTGTTCTGAAAGCTGAACCTGCTGCTGTTCGTTTCAAGCACCAACAAATTGTCCGGCCAGAGCAAAAGCACCACATACCTCACGCTTACGTCGAGGCGGGGGCAGGGGCAGAGACAGATCAACTCCTGAACAACAACAAAAAGCCCGCGTTTTATCCAGTTTGTACACCACGATGGAGAAACTTAAAAGATCAAATGCAAAGCTTTTTGTATAATTGCCAGTAAAATCGAAATCATATAGCTACAACACTATCTAAGATATTGCAGTATTAAAATCGGAGATAATATGAGTCTGGCAATGCGCAATATTAATTTTGTTCAACCCCCAACACCAAGTCCGACGATTTATTTTCTCCGCCGCTCCTCCGCAAGATGGCGGCGCGTGACGTCAGATGTGCCAAACATATTTCCACCTGGCTTATCAATCACAGCGGCTTCCGCCGATAGTACAACTAGTTTCGTCTATCATGTCTGATTCTGAGTAGACTATAGACTAAAAGCTTTAGGAATCCAAACTATAACATATAATAAGTACCCTGTATCAAGATTGATGCAAAACAAGTGAAATTTGACCTTTTTAGAGAGGTTTAGAAAAATAAAGTCCAGGCGCTCTGAGTGAGCCTCTGAATTAGCCCCGAGCGAAAAATGCTCGCAGCGGCTTCCGCCGATAGTACAACTTAGTTTCGTCTATCATGTCTGATTCTGAGTCGGAGGCCACCCAATATCTGGAGTATGTTGTCGACATCCAACCATATATATACGAGCCTCTGATGTCGAAGAGGAAATACAAGGAAACGTCACCTGATATCACCGATGAAAGTGCTGATGGCGATGATTCAAGTTCGCCATCTGAGGAAGAGGCCGAGGGTGCTGAGAATTGGTGTAGATGTGGAAACTGCCAGACCATGCCTACAAGCCGAGAAAACAAGTGCTGCCACAACTATGGGAAAGTGAAGGAAGAGATGGGAGAAGAAGTCCGCATCACCGACTGTAGGACGTTCGACATTTTCCGTTATGAGTGGAGGAGCGATGAATGAGCTGCAGATAAACTACAATGCTAACAGTGAATTAGCCCCGAGCGAAAAATGCTAACCTATCACTCCTAGCGCCCTTATTACTTATCCTAGCTCCACATCCAACACATTGTTTATGATCGTAAAGACACAGAATCTAACGGTGCCCACCACTATAAGCAATACTGCAATTCCGTTATCTGCGTTATCTGCTGTGCTCCGTGCGCTTTGAAATCTAATCAAAAGTTGTTTACCTCAATTCTTTGGCGTTTCTGCATCGCCCGGCTCTTTCGTTCTTTCAGTGGTTTCTTGTGCTGAAATATGGAGGGGACGGCTCCGGGTTTCAGCCTCCGACGTGCTATTAATGCTTCTCCACCAACAGACTTCATGATAGCAGGATCAACGTCGTATGCATCACACGCGAAGTGGTCAGAACACAACTTGCTCCATTTTGTCGGTTGCCATCCAACACGATTCACTAAAAAAATCCATTTTTTGCGGATGATTTGGTCTTTGGGAAATGCATGTAAAACTCTCCCAGATCCCGCACCGTTCGTACAACAAAAAGCTCAACAATAACCCATGTTAATTCAGTTTTATTTTCGAAAAACATGTGACCGAGACTGCCGAGTCGGGATATTTGGTCCAGAGACTGTTTGGCCACTATTACGTCACGCGCGCGGAGGCTGCTGGGAATTACATGTCAGAAATTCAGACGGCTTTGGGTCGAGTTTTGGATCAATAAAAAGCTTTTTTTTGGGTGTATTATCTCGATTTAAATAAAATAAAAAATACAGGCAGTCTTAAAAACAACATTTCTATAAAAATGTAGCATATTTGGAAGCTTTGCATTTGATCTTTAACAAGAGTTTCAGAGTTTCAGTGTTTCTGCCATAGACTGTATATATAAAGGTTTCTGCTCATGGTGAAGCAACGTGTCTGCCTGTTAAGGTGGAACCTGAGCATTCACGTTGATCACCTCTCATTATAACTCATTATAAATCTATAAAACTATACATATTAAACTTTACTTCACGTGTTCATTTGAGAGCAGCTGTTGCATACCTGGGTGAAGGTTACAGTTCATTTAAATGAAAGATACAAAGTTACTCCACACTCATGGTTCACTCCACCTTAAGAAATAAGACCGACCTCGGAAGCAGTTGTGTTTTAAAAAAACCTTTATTGACACGAGTACACTTTTTTATAAGAATATAACTAAACCACAGAAATGACTCCGGAAAAGCTGCAGATAGAGCCATAAGAAATGAATGCAACTGATTTCATCCGCGCGGTTTGGCTTTATGAAGCAGGCACGCAAACGGTTACGCCATGACGCAAACGATGACGCAACGACGCATTACCAGTCGGACTCTGGGCGGTGTGAAAAAAGCCAGAGATAAACCGAAGAACTGGTTCTGAATCTGAAAAGCTCTAGCACGAAGCTTGAACCGGAGTTGCGTTGGTGTGAATGAGGGTAACAGAGAGAAGAGACTGTGTGAATTACTTTACATTGTGGATAAGGGTGGATAGCCCCCATTGTTCTGTGTGTCAAAATGAAAGACAGCCCACCACACACCTATCAATCATCAAACGGTGGGGTCTTATATCATTATGTGTGGATTTCTATCAACACGTAATGTTGTATCGATTTATATAGACAGGGGTGCACATAACTTGTTTGCCCTGGTCAGGCCCGGACTGGCCATCGGGAGGACCGGGAGGTTTCCCGATGGCCTGGCCTGCTAAGTGGCCTGATGGCCTGAGGATTTTATTTTTAAATGTATGTATTGTGAACGCAACGCTGCGCAAATGTGGGTCTGACTCTCCCTCACAGAGGGTGACTGGCTGTCTACATGATGTGGCCTGCCGACATGGCCACTTTCATACAGATCATACTAATGCCCTCGATTGGTCTCTGTGTGTCATTCAAGATCGGGAGGGTGTGTGTGTGTGGCGCGAGCGAGAGAGAAAGCGCGCGCACCGGTTACGTGTATTGTTGTTGTTAGCATCTGGTGCTAGCTAGCTGCGCTAACGGATATATAATGAGCTGTCAACAAGGTGGAGGAGAGTCCTCTGCTGTCAGACTGAGAGACTGATAACCTCAGCTCAGGTGAGGTAAAGGACTCTCTGAGTGTTTAGATAGTTAACATAGTCTAAGTTCTCTGTGGGTCTTAAACGGTTTTGTCACCATTTATGTAAACACATATTTCCATTTGAGGGGGGAGTGATTAGTAAAATATGCATGAATAATAACAAAAACATTTTAACTAGGTGAAAAAAGTGTTGTGGATATTTTAGACTCGTCAATACTGCAAAGATGTACAATAAGAATAATCAATAATAAACTGGTGAAAGCAAACAGCGTTGTCTTGTTGGTTATTTATTTGAAGCTTCAAAGGCACAGGTCTCACAGAGTATAGTCTGCAGGAGTGTGCACATGGTATAGTGTGTGTGTGTGTGTGTGTGTGTGTGTGTGTGTGTGTGTGTGTGTGTGTGTGTGTGTGTGTGTGTGTGTGTGTGTGTGTGTGTGTGTGTGTGTGTGTGTGTGTGTGTGTGTGTGTGTGTGTGTGTGTGTGTGTGTGTGTGTGTGTGTGTGTGTGTGTGTGTTTTATAGATGACTGTTGCTGTGCAGAAAGGAAAAGAGATAAGACTCTCTCCTGACTGTTATCTTACAATGCTCTCATAGGGAGAGCCGCATTCTCCAGGTACGACCTTCGCAGGAAGCTACCGTGTGGTAGCCTACAACAGGTCGAGTTGACCAAACAGTTTCTAAGCATAATATCATCATTTGGTTTTACCATATAAAGTAATATAAGAAATTGCCACTACAAAAGGTAAGATAAACTTTAAAAACTTGTTGAGAGCTAAAACTAGTCTTTGCTGCTGCCTCAAAGAGGAGCAGGGGGGAGACAGGAGAGGCTGGTTCAGGAGCCCAGACACACTCACAACTATAAATGAACCAAAAACAAATAAATAAACAAGTTTCAATGTTTTTTCATATTGGATATGGTATGTTATTGGTTATGGCCATGTTCTTATGATTATTTAAATGTATACACTTCTGTTTCATATGGGTGTAGTCTCTTTATTTCCCCCTCAAAATGCACCAGATTGATGCATTTACTGGGGGTGCATGCCCCTGGACCCCCCTAGAAGATTTGAGGTCCACCTCCACTTAAAATATGTTCACATGGATAGGTTCCTAAATAGCGTGGCACATTTTTTTTTAAATAGTAACCCATCTCCATATGTTTATTCTGGGGTATTTAAAGTTTAGGGCTATCACTATGGGCAGCAACGCTGTAAATATTGACAAATAAATCCAGGAAAATGGCACAAAAGAAAACTGGTAGTGGCCTGGCTGGGTGTATAATTCCCGGCCTGATTTATTGTCCCAGTCCGGCCCTGGCCCTGGTTCTCAAAGGAGCACCTGGAGATGTTGCTTGGTGCTCATCCTTAAATTGAAATAAATAAACCGGTCTTTATTTGTCAGACACACGGCACAGAACACACAGAGGTGAACACAGAACACACATGCAGAGGTGAACACAGAACACACATGCAGAGGCGAACACAAGACAACATTAGCACGACCAGTAATCCTACAAGCTGTCATCACTACCCTCCTGACTGTTCTCCTCACTGTTTTCCTCTCTGTCAGACATGGTAGCTGATGATGTAGGCCTACTACTTTCTCTCTGGTTGAGTCTGCGATTAGCTGCTTGCATCCACAAGTCAACAGCTGGGTTTGGGTCGAAAGTCCAGTTTTAAAAGGATATGTTTGGTTACTGTCCTATAGTATACATTGGAATGATTTCAAACCTGTTTATCCCAATAATTATAAAGGAGTTTCTTGAAAATATGTGTTTACATAAATTGTGACCAAACCATTTGAACTTAGACTAAAGTGAACTATCTAAACACTCAGAGTCCTTTACCTCACTGAGCTGTAGTATCAGCCTATCAGTCTGACTGGAGAGGACTCTCCCTCCACATCATTGTAGAAACATCTTCTTCTTCCGTTAGAGCAGCTAGCACCAGATTCTAATAACAACAGCGCCCTCCCTTTCTCCCTCGCTCACTCTCACGCTCACTCGCACTTTGGCTGTGAGCTGCGGGCGCCAGATAAGCCAACATCCCCCATTTTCATCACTTACAGCACCCATCGTACAGGGCAAATGAAAAGTGTAACCGAGGTGAAAAGGGTGTTACATTTATTTAATTATAATGTTGTTACATCAAGGCCGAAAATTAGGATGAGCACCAACGGTCAAAAATGTTTTTTTTAGGGCCGGGACTTTAACGCGTTAATTAAGATTAATTAATTACACAAAAATTAACGGATTTTAATCGCACTTATTTTTGCACCGCGGAACGTTTCTCACTGGATGAGTTTCAGGCGTACCGATTATACTGGAGCACCAACTAACGTTCATGACTTCAGACAACAACAAACCACAGTGAACAACAGTGGGAAATGTTGTTTTAAAAAAACGGATGGATGGTAGCGTCGATAAGAGCACGGTTGTGTGCAAATTATGCAAAAAGGAATTTGCATATCACCGCAGCACATCAAGCCTCAAGTATCACCTCAATGCAAAACATATAGCAGCTAGCGTGGAAGCTAGCGTGGACGTTAGCGTCTTTTATCGCGTTCACACCAAAAAGAGCCGGTACTAAAATTAGTTCATGAGAACCTTTTTACCCCCACGAAAGTCCCTGCTAGAGAGCAGAGAGCTGCTAGAGAGCAGGGACTTTCGTACGGCTCTCTTGTGAGAAAAGAGCTATATGTCTGATTGGCTGGGCAGATTGCAAACCACGCCCCGTAAAACTCCCAAAAAGTTTTGTGAAGCCGCCATTTTATTATCCTCGCATTAGCATTATTAGCATTAGCATTATCGCAGCGCAGAAACGCAGAGAGACTAACTTATGGCAACACAAAATAAAACATGGGAGCGGTGGAGATGAGGAGGTGTCGGTGTTCTGGCGATTTACTCGGAAGGCTGCTGGGAGTCCCAGCAGCTTCTACTGAAGCCAGTCCCCAACTCCGGGGACTTCCGGCCGGGGACTTTGGGTGGCAGTATACGCCGTGAAGTGGTTTTCGGCCTGCCAGTAAACCCAAAGAAGAAGAAGTGACGTCAGCGGCTTCATTTGCCTAATCCACCCCCAGGTTCAAAGAGTTCTCATGAACTAAATTCTCATGAACCTTTGTGGGAAATGTACTGCGGTGTGAATGCGCCTAATGGTATACTAAAATCCATGTGAAAAAAATTGCTTCTCACTGTTCTCAGGTCAAATATTTATATGTGATTAAAAATGCGATTAATTTCGATTAATTAATTACAAAGCCTCTAATTAATTAGATGAATTTTTTTAATCGAGTCCCGGCCCTAGTTTTTTTCCCTCCCAGAACTACCAGCGCAGCGCCTCCACAGATCTGGCGCCCTAGGCGAAAATCAACGCCAGTGCGACGGGCCGGTGTTGTGCTGTAGATTGAAGCCTTGCCGTAGATTGAAGCCCTGTTCGCGGGGACGCGCAAACGTGACGTCATCGCCTGTATTGAGCGTTCGTCTAGTTTAATAAGCTTTTCTCTCTCTTTTGAATGATATATTTCCCATCAGATTAAACAGCAAACGGCTGAATAAATAATGTGCATACAATTGCGAGGAGGCCCTGAGTTCATATGCAACTCGCAAATATCTTTCTCTCTCTCTCTCTCTTCTCTCTCCTCTCTCCTCTCTTCTCTCTTTTCTCTTCTCCCTTCTCTCTCCCTCTCTCTCAATGTTGGTACGCAAATGCGCCTTTTTTCAAATGACCCGGTGCTCTTTTTTTGGCCGAGGTGCACATGCGCACCTGCGCACCAGTTATATGCAGCCCTGTATATGTACTACAGCAAAAGTATTCTCCGTCGGGAGGACTTCCTGCAACAACACCACGTCGTTATCGTGATTCTGATTGGCCAGAAGACATTATCAAAGATGTTCTATTGAGATGATGATCACTACGTGACAAAAGTTTTCAAACCGTTTCTAGTCTTCGGTAAATGTACTGCTGTCTGTGCAATTTACTCTGTGCGAGTTGGCGGACTTTATTTTGCTTACTTTAAAATCATTTTTCATGGTGGGGCTAAGCCATTTATTGGTATGGCTGTAGCCTACCCCAGTATACCCTGGCACCGCCACTGAACATAATAATAAAACAATTAAAATGTTGTATTCAGCCCTGATTAAAACAGCGGGGTTGCGTTCCGATAATCCAAAAATCAGCTCCTAAATTCTAACCCTATCTCCTATTCCTTGACCTCTGAGTGAAACGTCACGGGGTTAAGGGATAGTGGATAGGAGAATTCAAAAGGATTTAGGAGAAGAGACTGCGGTACTTTAGAGAATCCGAATGCACTTTCACTATCCGACGTGTTTATGATGCGCCAGCGGATGTCATAAATGTGCGTCTGCTGAACTACAACTTTCCGAAAGTGGACTACTATAAGCGCATCATTAATAAGCGCTGTTATTGTGTTGTTTTATGCTTTATGAACGTGTGCAACAGCGAACAGTATGTTGTTCATTAAGGTTGAAATTAAAACAAATAAGTAAAGTGAAAGAAAATCGTTGTCACATTGATAATTGTTGCTCACACTCACCTCACCCTCCTGGCAACATACAACACAATTGATGGCAACCGTGTTAGACCTATGTATTGCTGTACATATCACCATTCTTAAGTTTATAACATGTTGAATTAAAATATGGCCAAAAGTCTCAATTACATTTGAAGCTGTATTGGCTTATTGATGTGTTATGGGACAAAATAGTTGTTTACCCAAAGATATTACTATCAAATGACCACAGGCCCAACGCTGTTGCACGCAATGAATAACCAAGAATCACCCAGCTGAATAGTATGTTGCTCAATTACCCTATTAGTGTCCTATATAAGAGCAGGTGGGCAGTATCACTGTTTCAGAGCAAAATGGCAGAAATTGAGCTTGTGGCTGCTGTGTTGCAAAACAACAGAGAAAATATTCAGAGGAGGAGAGCACGACTGCAGAGGCTGGCAGTGTGTTTACAAAGGGTAAGTGGATTATGATACTGGTTTTAATGATAGATTACAGAGCATGCTTACATTGCACATACTATCAAGAGTATAGCTGAAACTGTTCCTGTATATTTCATGTGTTTCTGTGTACCTGGGTGAAGTTAGCTTTGAGGGCTTTCTGACAGAAAATTGTCTTATGGTTTAGCCAACAAACATATTTCCAGTATTGGTTATGTATAGCAAACTTGAAGGCTATCTCCTCCCATGTGCTTGCCTTACACAACAAATATGCATCATTGTTTAAAAAAAAAAAAAGGAAAGCGACAATATTGATGTATTTCAACATTTTACTATTTACACCTCTCCTCCTACAGGAGAGGATCAACACCTACGCCAACCTCAACCACCATGTCCCTGTGGTACAGATCTATATGGATCAGTCCAAAGATCTTCGATTTGATTACCGCCTGTCGAAGGAATCCATCGAGGCCCTGATGACCCTTCTCAGGAGGGAGAAGACCCATGGCTGGGTTCAGCATGTGGAGGTCCTTCTGGTGGTCTACTGGCTGGCACATGGGTTGTCTTATTCTGTTGTCTCCAGGGTCTTTGATGTGCCCAAGACCACAGTTTTCAATATTGTCCACAGGATGTGTGAGGCAATATTGTGTCTGTTGGAGAAGGTCATCCATTTCCCCACACAGGCACAGTGTGCTGAAGTTGGCAATGGCTTTCATCGCCTTGCCAACAGCCCAGCCTTCAGACACTGTGTGGGAGCTATAGATGGATGCCACATCCGCATCAAGGCTTCCAATAGCCCCCATGCCCAGGATTACCTGAACAGGAAGCTGTTCTTCTCTGTCCAGCTTCAGGGAATCTGTGACAGCTTTGGCAAATTCCTGGACATTTTTGTTGGCTTCCCTGGTTCGGTCCACGACACCAGGGTGCTCAGGAACAGTCCAGTGTTTGTGAGGGGCTGTTACCCACCAGCTGGCCATTACATTGTGGGGGATGGAGGTTACCCGTGCCTGAGGGAACCTCTTAACCTCATTACACCGTACCGGGAACCGTTGAGGGGTAGAGTGGAGGCGCGCTTCAACCGACAACATGCCAGAGCCCGATCGGTTATAGAGAGGGCTTTTGGGATGGTGAAGGCACGGTGGAGAGGGATCTTCTTCAAGGCCCTGGAAGTGGATCACAGCTTTTCCCCCACGGTGATAGCAGTGTGTGCAGTGCTCCACAACATCGGCCTCACTGCTGGAGACATCCTGGAGCCAACTGAGGGAGAGGATCCAGTGCCGCTACCTCCACAGGGACCTGTGCAGAGGGATGAACATGCTGGTTAGCACTATAGGGACAGACTGGCAGCACACGTCTCAGCCCCACATCAGTGTCCTCCACACCTAAATGACCATGACTATTTCCTTATATAGTAAGTATATTAATGGCTTTCTTACATCATTCATTTTTTTAATATGCAATCATTCCCCATGAATACATGTTACTAATGCACGTTATTGTGTCTCTTGTGGTGCAGGTTGCTTGGATTGTTCCTACTCCTGCTGCAGCAGCATTTTCCAGTTGGAAGCAACTAAGCTCCATCTTTTTCATTGATGTTCACCCCGTTATGTTGTATTTTTGTCATGTTTATTTGTACATACGACACCTATTGCACGTCTGTCCGTCCTGGGAGAGGGATCCCTGCTCTGTTGCTCTCCCTGAGGTTTCTTCCATTTTTTCCCCTGTTAAAAGGTTTTTTTTTTTGGGAGTTGTTCCTCATTGGCTGCAAGGATCTAAGGACAGAGGGTGTCGTACACTGTACACATTAGAAAGCCCCCTGAGGCAAGTTTTTGGTTGTTAAATAAACATTTGGCTGATAAATTTCACTGGAGTGGGTCTGTTACTTTGCATTCAGTGTTTGTCATTACACAACACTCATTCTTTTGCATTTATAGCACAAATATTGTTGAAAGTAACTGTTGTATTTTATTTGAAAAAGCTGCTATGACATGTGGTGCTTTTGGCCTATTTTCCCTTTTATGTAAATAAGGTTATAAAAGAAGTTTGAAACCTCCTTTCCTTTCATTTGGAGAATTGGAACGGCACTTATCATGGCTGCCAGTGACGTACTTCCGGGTCATTTCATTCCGTTAGGAAGGTTCCTAAGCTAAATGGACTATTGGAACGCAACCCGGGCCCAAATCCTGGATGGGCGGGCCCTGGCCCCATGAGGCCCGCCCATGATGCCGGGTCTGCTGACACTGCATGCTGATGGTCATATTTGAAACACTTGTTTCACTTTGGATAGCTAAACTATCAGCCACTGCCTCCATGTTTGCTGTCCTGTAGCCCGACGGGGACTGGATGTGAGCTCTGGTCTGCATCAGTACGAGACCGTTCAAGGTCAACATGAACTCTACCTCGTCTCCCTCAGAGGAGCAGCTGATGTTCATCAGCTCTGGTGACAAACACATTTGAGAAACAGCTGGCTTTGACACTGGAGCTGAAAGAAACATGGAGTAACATATACATTTATTTACAGAACAAGTTGCTAAGTAAAGTCCAATACCAACTCTTTTAACCGTGAAGTCATTAGCTGAACCAATTCCTATTTGTATTTTTTTTTTTAAAGAATACATGTTCTTTTCAGTATCTTTTGCAACTAAGAGGGGATTATAATGCATTGACCAGAACTGTTGGATGACTTGACCGGATAAAAATTCAATTTGACTTTAAAGATATCTCCTCATTTTCTCCGCTTTCTTTCACCAGTTCTGTGGAAACTAGTCGTCTTAAGGTTTATCTGCATTTTTGATCTGATGGTTTGTGGTGAAGCGCAGACAGGAAACAAAACAACTAGAGTGAACAAATATATTTGTTGTTTGGGTTCATAACAAAAACAAACACGTATTTGAAAAGTTACAAAGCATATATTTTATATATTATATGTATGATTACGTTTTTTTATAGAGTCTCTATAAAAAAAATAAAAACTGTCTCAGACTGTAGTATTATTGGTATACACAAGTTTAGAATTACTTAAAAATGAATTATTACAGCACTGAGCATTGTGTAATTTCAAATATGTTCAGTGAAGATCTTAATAAAAATAACTGTATTTATCCATCGCTTTTTGACTTTGACAACTATTGCTTCTAAAGGTTGAAACAGTTGTTTACTTTATTGACAACTCTGGTAATGTGATATGTATCATAATACAGGGGTTTTAATTCATTATCTCGTGATATATTGCAAAACACTGGACATATTATTGCTTAAATATAATTTTACAAAAGTGATCGTAGTCACTTGAAATGCTGGTAGAAAAAGTGTTTTCTGTATGCATCTGTACAGGGTGACCTGCATTTGTGGTTAGCACTGTCTTTCTTAAAGGGGAGGAACAAACAAAATAATCAGGGCGTTCCTAGAAGGAGGAGCATATCACTCGCTGAACCTGCTATGTATAAATATAGTTTGAATCATGCAAATAATGGTTGACAGAGGCTGTGTACTGACAGTGCAGTTGAGGATCAAGTTATTGTGTTGCATGGCTTGCTGTCTGTCATGCCAAGACAAGGTGGTGGCTGAATAGGAATGTCCCATCCGAGTTTAGGTTTTTTTCTAACTCTCTTGTATGCCACAGCCTGGCTCTATCACTACCTATATTACATTTCCAGGAAGACAGATGATGTCAACGTCATCCTAGATATTGTTACACTATGAAGGACTTTGCTGACTCCATCTCTTTTCTTGGTCAGTGGGGACGTTTCCAGCAGGTTGTCTTCTTCCTGCTTTGTGTGAGCCTCGTGCCGAATGGATTTAGTACTTTCATTCTCGTTTTCCTGACGGATGTGCCAGGACATCACTGTGTTGTTCCTGGTTTCAACCTTACAGAAGACTGGAATACAACCATCATACCAATAAAGGTGAATCTGCTAAAGCTTTTCTGGAAACATGATTTCATTTTTTGTACACAAACTTTTGGATTATATCTTTATGAAGTGTAAAGCCTAATATCCAGAATGAAACATATACAGGTTTTCTGTCATTGAATGCATCTTCTTAGAGAAAATGTACAACTGTGTCCTACATAACCTATTTGTATTTTCAATGATAGACTATTTGCACATCATTTGCAACCAGCAAAAGGTTACCCTTAATAGTTTAAGCATGCACGGGATGGCGCATCTACTGGGATGGTTTCTTGTAAAAAGACAAGGGATACAAATATCTATGTATTTATCTTTTTAAACTAAATGTGGCTACACTCTATGCTTATGTGATAGTACACTGTAGAGACAATCACGAGTATTGTTAGTGCACAGCTATATTGCCCAACGTTTATTTCCCACATGTCCTTACACGCAGGGCTGCCCCTGGCCACGCAAAGTTATGTGATGAGGCCCTCTGTGTTTCCGGGGGGGTGGGGCTTTTACTGTGTAATGTGTTACACGCTATAACACATTACACAGTAAAAGCATACTTTCACTGAAAAATCAACCTTTCTGATAACACTAACACATTTTGTATCACTGTGACTGTTAGGTGGTGAATGGGAAACAGGAGCAGAGCAGGTGCAGCAGGTACAGGCTGGATGTTGTCAGAAACCTCTCTGCTCAGGGCTTCATTCCTGGCAGGGACGTCAACGTCACCGAACTGGAACAGGAGGGCTGTGTGGACGGGTGGAGCTACAGCAAAGACATCTACCAGTCTACCGTAGTCTCTGAGGTGTGTGTGCGTGCCAAACCATTTACCCAACCTTCGCAGTCAGTTTATTTTATGTCTTGCATTTTGTATCCCATTGTTGATACTATAGTGCTTCAGTGCAAGCTTTTTTCATTTTCTCTTAATGTGTACTAAATCAGCTAAGTACTTTCTAAATGTTATATTCATATCATTTGGATGTGTCTAAAACCTCTGTGCCTTAGCACACCTGGCACAGCGGAGTGAACACAGCTGTTGTCAGTCAATAGACATGTTAATGCTTGCTTATACTACCTATACTAATAATCCCTCCACAGAACAATGTAAGCATAGAATGTTAACAAGCTTAATGTTTAACAGTTTTCTTCTATTTTTGACTTTAATACAATATTGTTTGCCTAACTTGGGCGAGGTACTGAGTATTAAATGTATTAGGAATTCACATAAACATCTGAAGTTCAATGTGCTAGATAGGGATCTACTCTCTTCCCGAGGCGTGCCCTTTGACTGCTGTGCAAATTGTCTTGTTTTTCCGCCTGCTAGTCAAGACTGGCAAGTTCAGCCTGTTTGTCTCCAGATTAGAATATTCTCTCTCTTTCAGATAGATGGTTTCATTCTTGTGATTATAAAGTGAATATCTTCGTTAAATGTAAAAAAAAAAAATTTAAAAAAAATCTAAACTACATATCTGTCAAGTTTTGTGACTGTATCTCTGCAAGATCACTGCATCATTGTCACATAATTATTAAAAGTACTAAAAAAGTCCCCTGTGTCACTTGCCGCTACAGTAGTTATTTACAGGGGCACATTTGACCACACAGACTTAGCATCATCGAAATATAATCAGACATCGAACAAGTGTCTTAAAGAACCAGTTGCAGAGAGATCATAACATTACCGGGGAAATACCCTGAACAATGCCAACAATGTCATTTTTAAACATGGTATTGTTTGGATATTCCAGTTCGACCTGGTGTGCAGTGATGAGTGGAAGCAGCCGTTCACCGCCACAGTTTACTTCATTGGAGTTCTTTTTGGATCCTTTTTCTCAGGACAGCTGTCAGACCGGTACTATAAAACACCAGAACCATGTGATGTATACATTACTAGCATTGCTGTGGCCTACTCCAACTGACGCATAAGACACATGGAGCATGATTTTATACACAGCTACTAAAACCCATTATGTTGGATTTTGTGTTATTGTGTTTTACAGATTATAAAAAGCTTTTCCAGCATCAGATTACATGGTGCTCAATAATGCCGTGATATAGTATATAACGTAACTTTAAGTGGTTTTTTTTCTTTTATGTCACAAAAACTGTAAACACACATGTTTGTGTGGAGCACATCTACACTCAAATCTTCGACAGAAAAACTATTATGTTCATATATGTGTATATAGTATATACTAGGTTATGCATTTGTTTTTCTTATTATGTTTACTTGTGTCTCATAGGTTTGGAAGAAAACCTGTGCTCTTTGCAACCATGGCAGTTCAGACGTTATTTTCCTTCATTCAGGTCTTCTCTACTTCGTGGACTATGTTTACTATCCTCCTCTTCTTCAATGGTTTGGGACAGATGTCCAACTTTGTGGCTGCTTTAGTGCTGGGTACATGTCACAGTCTATAATAGTGCCTCTGTCGTAAATAAAACACAATGCAGGAATGTGTTAAAACTTCTCTCTCTTATCTCTGCACACAGGCGCTGAGATCTTGACTGGCAATGTGCGAGTCCTTTACTCATCGTTGGGCTCGTGTTTAGGCTTTGCCATTGGTTACATGATTCTACCTCTTGCTGCTTACTTTTTGAGGGATTGGAAATCTCTCATGTTGGCTTCGTCTTTACCCGGCCTGCTTTACCTCCCTCTCTGGACGTATGTTGCATTACATGAAAGTATAAATGTAAATCAATGGCTGTGCCTGTTTTACATACATTCCCTATAGAGGTATTCCCATAGTCACACTAAAGTACAAGATGAATACATGTCTGTGTAATTCTCCCGTCGCTCTCCCTCTTTCCTGTCTATATTCAGCTGTACTATCAATACAAAATGTTTTATACTTTGTCTTTAAAGTCTCTCTGATCCAGCCCGAGTCTTGCTTTCTGTCTATCTGAAACACTGACACAGGTTCATCCCAGAGTCTCCTCGCTGGCTGCTCTCTCAGGGAAAAGTGGAGGAGGCTGAGGCCATAGTGAGAAAGGCTGCTAAGTGGAACAAAGTTAAGGTTCCGAATATCATCTTTCGAGATTACAGTGTAAGTTTATCTGCTTTTCCTGTTGTTGGTACTCCATTTTATAATACTTTTCTTATGTGTATCATTGTCAGGAATGTTGTAGGCCAGGGTATTAACACATCTAAAGTGATTTAGTAATTTCACAAGCAACATATGTGTTATATGTCTGTAAAAATGAATGGTCAAAAACATCTCGATTAGCCTTGAAATTAGTCCTAATTTTAAATAATACAAATACAGTACACAACCACACACGTTAAAAAGAGAAGGGGTTCTAGCCAAAAATCCAGAGCAGGGAGAGACGCTAGCAGGACCATTCACAAAATGTACCCCAGAGCAAGGGGTTTAAATCATATAACCCACTGCTAGCACTAGTACATAATCTCATTTTAAACAAACATTACCATGTTGTCTCATCATAGCGCCATATGATATATCCATTTGTCATTTTCTGGATGGACACATTTGTATTTAAATTATAAAAATGCATGTTGTTGTTTTCATATAGATATTAGGCCACTGAGGAAAGAAACCACAACACAGGGTTTCATTTTGTTTTCAATTCTGCAGGGTGATGAGAAAAACGCACAGCCTATAAAAAAAGCCAATGTCCTCGACCTGCTGAGGAAAAGCAGCATGAGAACCACAACACTTATCTTCTGCTTTGTGTTGTAAGTATGCTGCTTTTTATTTCATTTACTTACAATGAGATTTTTCTGCATTATTAACAGTTACTATGATGTCTGAGAGGGCTCATCCCACTCAAACTCATGTACATGTAAATGCACATTCACATAATAAAAACCCATTATAATTATCACTTATTACACAACACATATTCAACACAATAACAATCTGTTTTCTCTAATCACTCAAATATACATTCATTCTATTTTCTTAACAGTTCTTTTTTTGATATATTCAATCATCTCCGATCCGTTGGTGTCTTTGTCTTACCCAGCTTCTGTTCAACAACAGGATACTTTGGCCTGTCCCTGAACACAGCTCAGCTTCATGCTAACCCCTACATCAGCTGCTTCATCTCAGCAGCTGTAGAGGTACCAGCCTACATTTCTAGCTGGCTGATTCTGCACTACCTTCCCCGCCGACCGTCTGTCATCTCCTCTTTGCTTCTTGGAGCAATGCCGCTTTACCTCATACTATTGGTGCCTCAAAGTAAGCCCAAAACAAATATGGGGGGAGTCTCAGAACAAAGGTTTAATATAGAGAACGCTTTATATCTTTAAGAAAATTCACAATTGTTATTTATTCAAGCTATTCACCAAACATACTTTATATTTACCTCTGTTACAATTATATAGGAACTTCTCACAAACTCAATTACTGGATTTTGTATTTAATGGTGAACAAGGGAAATAACTCTTGCATTGATTTGTGCATTTACTCATCATGAGTCAGGAATTAGTTATGCTTTACTTTAAATTATCAGGTTTGTAACCTTTGTTATTGTATTGTAGGAGAAAATGGCTTCATGGTACAAACATGGGTAAAATCAAGTGCTACAGTTGTGTATCTTATTAACGAAAAACAACAGTTGACAAACAATTTCTTTATTCTGTAGGTCTACCCAATCTCTGTATTGCACTGGAGATGTTCGGTAAATATGCTTTTACCGCTACTTTCTCCCTGATGTTCACATACTTGACAGAGCTTTACCCAACAGTGCTAAGGAACACAGCAATAGGGACGTGCACGACTGTCTCCAGAGTGGGATCATGTATAGCACCTTTTGTAATAAAGCTGAGTGAGTACATTTGCATTTGCTGCATTAATGCACGTCCAGTTTGTTATATCTTCAGCAAGTTTGAGAGCCTTACACACACTCTGACATAACTTCATCTAAAGCCCCCAGACTTTTCTCCAATCTAAACCTTACCCTTTCAATTTTTAGATACATACATATTATATCTTCCTTATATTATACTGTCGACTCTGGCTGTTGTGGCTGCCATCGCTGCTTATTTCCTGCCGGAGAGTTTTGGAAAACCTCTACCTGAAACTATGACACAGATGCATAAGAGAGAAAGGTGGGTACCTTAGGAAATAGTTATGAAGCTTCTTTAATGCCAACCTCATTTTTAGATATAAAGTAATAAATGATGGTTAACATATTTAATAACTATGGGGTACTTCTTAAACAGAATTCACATTTTAAAACATTATTCATTTGACTTTCTGTTACTCTTAAATATGTTCCTTTTTACTTGGCATGCTATACTGACAAAAAGATGAACAGAAAATTAATAAAAAGCGTTTTAATGCAAAAATGCCAAATAATTATTGATTCCAGTAGGATTGAGATTATCTTAATACATTAACTGTAGTTTGAGCACTATTATCACACAGCATGAATGTCTTGCCTTGAAATCACAGTCCTTACCATGCAGCCAGTAATGTTTTTCTTCCTTTTTATTGCTTTATAACAGGTTTAAGTGTCAATGCACTGGAAAATAAACAACAATACGATTGGAACATCTTGAAAGTCCACTTTGACAATCTAGCACTTCATTAATGAAAGTTATATTATGTGAATATCGCTTTTGAATTGTGTTAGTATTGTTAACATTTCTCATTGTTTAACACATTTTTTGCCATTTGAAAACATCACTCTTTCATTTTCCCAAACATCTATTTTGTAACTGAAATGGTTGAATGAAAACTTGAAGTTTAAATCTGCTTGTGGATATGTATGTTAGCTTAAAAGGGAACCAGAAAATATCCTTACAATAATATTTAATAACACAAGTTTTGTCAAATGTCAAATAACTGTTGCAACTTTTTTTTCATTACATACATTAATTTCATGATAGAATGCAACAGGTGTGTTTCCTTTTTTAATGCAAAAAAAACCCCAAACATTTAATAAACGCTGTGTATTGTGGAAATGCAAGTGACCAGTCAACAAGTTTTTGCATTCCCCAAAAATGTTTAGCCATGGTAATAAATAACCTGACTGAACTTTCAGACTGGATATGGCTAAAGTAATTTCTGGCATTTGTCTAGAGACAGACAGGTTTCTGTTATTACTGTTATAAGGGTGACCTGTTAAATGTTAATTAATGTGTTGCCGTGAAAGATTAACCTAACATCAGAGAACAGCACAACATGTTCACTTGACAAAAGTTGCACAGTTCACATGTTTGTTGTTGGGTTGCTTTGTCAGCAAAAAATGTCATCCATAAACTATACCGTTTTCAACCTTTGTAATATATAACCTGATAAGGATAATAAAAAAACAGATTCAAGATTCAAGGCTTTTTTTGTCATTTGTACATAGTGTAGATATGTCAATGAAAATCTTAGGTCACAGGCTCCTCCAACAGTGCAACACAATAAAACAGATAAAATAGTGCAAATAAATACAAATGCAATAGAATATAAATACTGCAAGGAGAGTCTATAACAAGTAATTGGAGTATGTGTAGCAATGTGGCTTGGAGAACCCTTCCGACTGGATTGACTTGATAATTATTGCTTTGCATTTTATTACAACTGACTTAAGAGTGACTTGCTTATATGTGCTTGATTCCTGTCAGCTATGGCTAGGAAAATGAATAGTGTTGCAGCAAAGGAATGTTTCAGATGAAAGGCAAAATAACTTTTACTGTACTAGCCTAGTAGCCAGTGATAAAAGCAAGTTATAACAACATTAAACAACTGTCTGAGTTGTTGCACCGCCATGCTCCAGCTAGAGCATTGCGCTCAGCTCAGCAGAATATGTTGGTGGTTCCTCGCTGCAGGAAAAAACCCAGAGGTGACAGGGCTTTCAGTGTTGTAGCTCCCAGACTGTAGAACAGCCTCCCAGCACATATCCGGACTGCTGAGTCTATTGAACTTTTTAAATCTCAGCTAAAAACTCACCTCTTTGCACTGGCTTTTAATACTAGTTGAACATTACATTTTTATATTTGTATGTGTTTTTTATATGTTTGTTACAGCCGCTGGCTTCCTGGTGCTATTAATAATATTTGTGTGTGTGTGTATGTAAATGAGCTGTGCGGTTCCCTCGATGTCATTGGCTGTCCCGCCCTCGTATCCGAAGAGGTGATTGGATCGATCATCGACGTCCTCCAATCCCTGCCTGCATCCGGCACATCTTCCGGGGGAGGAGTACAAAGGCCGTGGACTGAGATCATTCGGGAGGCTCTGTGATGTGGGACAGACGCGTCTAGCCTCTTGGTGCATTTACTCGTTTGGTTGACGTTTAGTGCTGTTGTGTTATGTGTTAAAGCTATACTGTTTAGCAGCATGTTCAATCTGTGCTTCTGTACTTAGTAAGATATTGCCGTATAATTGTGTGAGTAGGATCCAGGGTAGCTTAGCGGTTAGCGCCTGTTGATTACAAGCAGCTGTGTTTTTGTACAGCCTTTTTTCGTTTACGTATACCACTTTAGAAGTGAGGTTTTTGTTTTCCTTTTGTGTATTACTCTATGCTGCGTACAACCTGTGAAACTCTCTTTTGGAGTTCTCTTTCTGTTGATTGAGAACAAATCTCAATAAAAGCTTATAGTTAGATTAGATTCAGCCCCTAGTTTAGCTGATATAGGCTTAGTTTGTCGGGGGACATCTTACTTCTTCCTTCTCTCTGTCTATACCTGTGTACTCTCATGTTCCGATTAACCCAGCTTCCCCAAATTTCTTTCTTTTTGGTGTCTTTATACGCCGGGATCCGGAGTCATGGATGATCCTGTTGCTGCGGTCCTGTGACCTGGATCGCGAACCCTGGATCTTGAGTCGTGGCTGTGGTCTTGGATCATAGGTTCTGGATGGATATCCTCGTGGATTCATCTTCCTATTATACACACATGCATTTCCAAACATTTGGACTACCTATGTTGCAAATGTATTATCTTTTCAATTTACACACGGCATCTATTGCACGTCTGTCCGTCCTGGGAGAGGGATCCCTCCTCTGTTGCTCTCCCTGAGGTTTCTCCCATTTTTCCCTTTAAACTGTGGGTTTTCTACGGAAGTTTTTCCTTGTACGATGTGAAGGTCTAAGGACAGAGGGTGTCGTATTGTCATACTGATATTCTGTACACATTGTGAAGACCACTGAGACAAATGTAACATTTGTGATATTGGGCTATATAAATAAACATTGATTGTTAGCCAACAGTATTTGGCATTTTGTGCCAGGCTGCACGCCTTTATTATTTTGGTTACCACTATTATTATAATAAATACATATAATATTTACCAATTCCACACTGGTGTATGTTGTTTCTCTCTACCTCTAGAGAGGGGCGTAACAATGTTTCTAGTTATTGTGCTTTTTATTATGTTTTTAATTTAGTGGGAATGCTGTTAACAGCATTCCAACTAACTGATTCTACGGACGAAAAGTGTATTATTATGCCGGTATTTTGGCCCTCTTCTCCTCCCGCATTGAACATCGCAGAAACTCCGTTCAAACATCAAAACGTTCAGCTCGGTCGGGAATCGATGGCTATTACTTTTCTCATTCATAACTTTCATAATTCCAGAGATATATCCCATAATACATCACATTTTTAACATTGAAATGGAGGAAATCTTAAGACTTCAACAAATCTTCATGCGACTGCAACTGCTAACTGTTCATTCATACTTTCAAGGCAAGGCAAGTTTATTTATATAGCACCTTTCAACACAAGGCAATTCAATTATTATTATTGTTATTTAATATTGTAGTTATTGCCTGTACAGCACTTTGGTCAACTGAAGGTTGTTCTAAATGTACTATATAAATAAATAAAGATTGAGATATTAAACAGCAGACCTAAGAGGAAATTATTGCTCGAGAAATGCTGTAAAATTCTTCCTTTTTATGTCTTTGTTGGTATGCATGGTTGTAAAGGGTGTGGCTATCTCACAGTTTAAGAGACTGCAAACTGTATGTCTTCATTCTGTTGAGTTGGAAAAGGAATTTGTCTGCAAGCTTGGGAGGAGACAGTTAATACTCAGGCTATGAAGGATTACGATGAGTCCACTGCTTTTCTGGGTCAGTGGGGACGTTTCCAGCAGGTTGTCTTCTTCCTGCTCTGTGCCAGCATCGTGCCCAATGGAGTTGGCGTTTTCTCTGTTGTCTTTCTGACAGACATTCCCAGACACCACTGCCTGATTCCTGAGGAAAACCTGACTCAAGATTGGCGCGATGCAATAATCCCGATAGAGGTAATACAAAATGAAGAATGTAGCAGGGTTAGGGTTAGGACAAATAAATCAGATGATTTACTGAAGTAAACAAATACAAATACTCTGCAGGGCTGCATTCAGTGAAACTACAGAAGTATTAGCATCAAAATATACTTTTAATACCAAAAGTAAAAGTACTCCTCCATACAGAATGACACAAATAAGCACCATATTGTTTATCATTGTATTGTCATACTGATATTCTGTACAAACTGTGAAGTCCACCGAGACAAATGTAACATTTGTGATATTGGGCTATACAAATAAACATTGATTGATTGATATTGTAATTATTCATGTATTGATATGTTCATAACTTCAATGTTGGACTTGATAAAGGTGGGGTTTATTTGAATTGTTTTATACACACACTGGGCTGGCTAACTTAACCTATAATAACATATATTAATTTAAAACTAAATCTGCAAAGAGACCAGTAACTAAGTCTGTAAAAAGAAATGTATTGAGTAAAAAGTATAAAATGGCAACATGTGAAAATACTTAAGTATACAATATGTGCTTACGCGCTGGCGGAGTCGGTGGACGCCAGTGCGTCCAGGTGCACATAATTTTACGTAATTAATAATATATTTTCGATTATAAGGAGTAGAAATATGATTCAGATATCCGCGGAATTTCTGAAAGAGTAGCTTTCCAGTGGTATCTCCTGTGAGACTGTAACCAGGGCACATCAGCCAATATGGCCGCTCAAAGCAGCTTGACTTTACACTGTGTGGGATTGGTGGATTCGTGTGTCCGTCAAGGAAATCTCGACCGGCAGCCATCATGGTCTGAAATGACCAATGGACATCGAGAAATCACTAAGGACCTACCCACCAAGTAAACAAAACCCAAACCACGTGTCTCCCATCAGTTTAGGTCTGTGAGGAGAGAGAGAGAGAGAGACACAGAAAATGGCTAAAAAAAACTTTACAATTGCCGACTTCGCTAGAGATTTTTTTCGCTAGCAGCAATGAAGATAGAGCCTCAGAACCTGAAGTCTTCGACTCTTCTGAAGAAGAAGAAGAATACAAAGACAACAACAAGGATCCATTTGGACATGAGTAAGTGTAAATATTACAGTAATAGTGTACTGGCAATGTGTGGGGAATACCGCGAAAATGAACAATAGGTTTATTGATATATATTTGTTATCGATAGTCATGAACTTTTTATTGGACAAAATAGACTCTCCATTAGCAAACGTTTACTCTGTGTTAACGTTATTTTTGTGTTTTCTGAAATGCTGTGGTGTTTTCTGAAATGCTGTTCTGTTTTGTGAAATGCTGTGGTGTTTTCTGAAATGCGGTGGTGTTTTCTGAAATGCTGTTGTGTTTTGTGAAATGCTGTGGTGTTTTCTGAAATGCTGTTGTGTTTTGTGAAATGCTGTTGTGTTTTCTGAAATGCTGTAGCGTTTTGTGAAATGCTGCAGTGTCTTGCACTTCAGGGCCACCGTAGCATGTAAAGTAACTGGAAGTGTGTGTGTGTGTGTGTGTGTGTGTGTGTGGGTGTGTGTGTTGTGGTGTGTGTGTGTGTGTGTGTGTTGTGTGTGTGTGTGTGTGTGTGTGTGTGTGGTGATGTGTGTGTGTGTGTGTGTGTGTGGTGTGTGTGTGTGTGTGTGTGTGTGTGGTGTGTGTGAGCGAGAGACTCCTTCTCCAACCTCCCAAACTTTCTTTTTATGTGTGCATTGTTATTTGTGCTTGAGCAACATTTTACTTGAACTTTATTTCAATGAATTAGTTGTAATTATTGTTCTACATTTTTAATTTGTTTTACAGAGATGTTTCACAGCTGCCTGGGCCGGCGTTTTATCCAGCAGCCAGAACATCCATCTGTGCCTGCCCCCACCTTCAACCCAGCCAGCAAGGAGGTCTCGTGGAGGTCTCGTATAGCACTTGTACACCCCACCTACACAGCAGCCACCATCACCCCCATCTTCACAGCAGCCAGACCCACTGTCTTGGAAGACAGACAAAGACCTTGACACTGTCTTGACATTTATAATGAATAGTTGGTTGAAAGTTCTGATGTTCAATATTGTAAATAGTTAGATTTTCCAGTTTCTTATATTTATATAAATAGTTGGTTGAAAAAAACATATTTATAATAAATTGTTGGTTGAAAAAAAAGGTTGAATGCTCAATTTCTATTTGTACACATCACATGAACCTTGGTATGTAATATGAAGTAATTATTCAGTCCTAATGTATCTCAGTCCCTGCTGTGGTGAAAGTAGAGTGATAAACACCTATTTTACTCAAAATTCGAATTTAATTCATTTTAGACATGAATTACACATTTATATACAGTGTAATTCAAATATTTCACTGCTTTTGTGATCCTAAGACTTTGGTAACCAAATCTAAAACACCAAAACAATTCGATCACATGAGTAAATTTGTGTTTTCACAAAAGTTTTGAAGATTTTCCGAAAATCAGATGTCAAAATGTAAGCTTTTGAGCTACTTATCTCATCAAACAGTGCTCTAAGGTGAGTAATTTGCATATATAGCAATCTCAGAGATTGTCCTGAACATTTTGATATGTAACACATGGGTGCCATGTTAGAAGAAATACATTTAAAAGGTGATTTAAGAAAACATCTAAAAATCGAGAAAATACCCTTAGACTCCAGAGGGTTAAAGAGCAACTTGCAGGTTTTTTTTGTTACTACATTTATGCTTAACCTTGCCTGAAAATTACAATTAAAAAAGTTAATGCAGGATTTGATATGTTTTACGTCTTAAGGGCAGGGCAGGAATTCAGAGGGAAAGGAGCCGTTTTGAGCTCTGCTACTAAAAACTGCTTTTTTTTAACGTTATACGTCAAACGCGTCATATTACGTCACATGGGGGAGCAACTTTCTCGGACTCCTTCCTTTTGCCCAATCCGCGGTAGTAGTTTGTAGTTTTGAGCGGTTGTGATTTAGTGAGCTGGTATTGTTTCGGTAATTTTACATTACATTTCACCATTTGTAATCATGGTGACCTTGTGTTTGTGCAGGTTGCACAAACTCCAGCCTGTCAGGACATCGAGTCCACAGTTTCCCTAACAGGAAAAGGACCGGAGCTAGCTTTCGTTCCTGGGTGCGTTGTGCGAGGTGCATCCACCTTCCTGCAGCACAGGAAACCGTATTACATCTCTCTCTCCCCCCCTTCGCTGCTCTCTCTCTCCCCTCCGGTACACAGCACTGTAACGGCGGCTAGACGTAGTGTGGAGTTGCATTAGGTAACGCTGTGGTGGCTGTACTGCTTCAGCCGTCTCCTTTGTGTGTGTTTGTTTGTTTGTTTGTTTCCCCCTGTCTGTGTTGTTTTTGTGGGCATGGTGGCTGTCACTCCTGGCTCCCGGCTCAACCTCCACTCACCTGCTGCAATCAGCTGTGCACCCTCCCCGACTACACACCATCAAGCCATTTACAACGGCATATCAACGGAGACTCCACAACCTTTCTCCGCCAGATCGGCAAGTATCAGCCGTATCTCCCGTCCGGTACACAGCGCCGTAAGACGTAGTGTTGAGTTGCATTAGGTAATGCAAGATACGGCTGATACTTGCGCATTAGTTTCTGTTTTGGATCAGTATCAACAGTCCTGCCAGTAACGTTACTATATAATCAATACTACTTTAGTTATAGCCTGATATATGATATCTAACTTTCCAATGTTGTGATGTGACTGACGTTAGCTAACATTAACTGTCTGTAGCTAACGCCGGTCACTCACCAAGACAGCTGCCCTGTTCTCCACTGGTTCTCCTCACACCACAGCTCCATTTCTCGCCGATGGCCGTTATTTCTTCTAATCCTTGGCTGCTCCTGGTCTCTTGGACGCATAGCAGGCTCATAATTATAATCATATGCATTCGAATATATATTTTCAACCTCTTCTGTGTCAAAACTAGCATTGTGATCCATGTTTAATCATACATTAGTAGTGATGGGTCGTTTGCGAACGATTCCTTCTTTTTGAACGAATCTTTGAAGTGAACGAGATGAACTGATTCCTCCCACAAAACGATTTGTTTGTTTGAGTCGCCGCCTTCCGCCAAAAGCTAAAGAGAAGCTGTTCGCGAACGACGAACTTAAAGAACTGGCGGAAACAGTTCAGAACTGTTTCCTACAGTTCTTCTATCTTATATCCCTTTCTTTCAAGAGGATGGTACCGTTAGGGCCCCTCCGAAATACTGGATGTTCCATCTACACAGAGTTAGACTCAGTTAGACAACTACCACAAATACAATGAAGTACTTTACTGTTGGACTCAGTACTAGTTGGAATTCTACCACAAGTAGGCTACTATGAAGCAGTGTTGCCAACTTGGCGACTTTGTCGTTAAATTTGGCGGCTTTCCAAACCCTCCGGCTACTTATTTTTGTCAAAAGCGACTAACGACTAATCTAACGACTTGTAATGGTGTTATTAGGGACTTTTCTGGTGTTTGGAGACTCACGTATTGTTCTGCAGTTAACGAGCTGCCGTGAGCCCCTCAGCCCTCCCATAGTACTCACAGGTGCGCAGACTCACAGTTGCCTCCCGCAGCAGCTCAGCTGCAGTCAGAGCAGAGAGGAGACAGCCACACTCCCGCGTCGAGACCTTTATATATACAGTCTATGGTCGAGACAGCTTCAGTCACTTAATCACCTCGTCCACTGTGTGTGTGCCTCTCTGTGACAAGCTAAACATCCACGTAGGTCATCATGTCACAGTCTAAACTGTATTCACAAAAGTACAGAAAGGAGTGGGAATCAAACCCTGAGTTTAAAGGATGGTTGAAGCCATTTATTGGAGATGACACACGGGCATACTATACTGCCTTTATTGTAAGGGAGATTTCTATTAAAAACTACTAAAACGATTTCTACTTTCTACTTTTTCTAATAGAGACATTTCTGATCTACTGTCCTCTGGATCTACTCTGGTGGTTTCAAGTTTTGATCCTTGAAGGGAGTGGAAGAACGTTTTTTTACCGCGATAACATGATATGCAAATTAGGCGATGACGTCATTTAGTGACTTCTGGCGACTTTTCAGACAGCCAATAGCTACTTTCCTTACTATGGAGTTGGCAACACTGCTATGAAGTTATTTTACTGTGTACTTTCAGTTATTCTCTGTCAAACTCCTGTGGCAGAAAATCACTTTATCTCTCATCAAATATAGCAGAAAACATGCAGTTTGACAGAGGATTAAAACTGTAATCAGAGCCCTCTCATCTGAGCTCCGTTACACACACACAGGAGCGGGACATCCTCCTCAACCTGTCCGCCATAAAAGCTTCAGAGGGCGGATAGCTGGGCTCCTTAGCGTCCAGCTAGCTTAGCGATAAATACACACAGCGTTGTATTCTCCTCCCCCTGTCGGTCCGAAAAGCTTCAGAGGGCGGATACATGAGCTCCATAGCGTCCCGCTAATGTGAAACACACACACACAGCGTCAGGCCCGGACTGGCCATCGGGAGGACCGGGAGGTTTCCCGATGGCCTGGCCTGTTAAGTGGCCTGCTGGCCTGAGGATTTTTTTTGGTATGTATTGTGAACGCAACGCTGCGCAAATGTGGGTCTGACTCTGCCTCACAGAGGGTGACTGGCTGTCTACATGATGTGGCCTGCCGACATGGCCACTTTCATACAGATCAAGCTCGGGAGGGTGTGTATGTGTGGCGCGAGCAAGCGAGAGAGAAAGCGCGTGAACTGGTTACGTGTATTGTTGTTGTTAGCATCTGGTGCTAGCTAGCGGCGCTAACGGAATGAGCTGTCAACAAGGTGGAGGAGAGTCCTCTCCTGTCAGACTGAGAAAAAAAAGTTAACTAGGTGAAAAAAGGTAAGATAAACTTTTAAAACTTGTTGAGAGCTAAAACTAGTCTTTGCTGCTGCCTCAAAGAGGAGCAGGGGGAGAGGAGGGAGACAGGAGAGGCTGGTTCAGGAGCACACACACACTCACAACTATAAATGAACCAAAAACAAATAAATAAACAAGTGTCAATGTTTTTTCATATTGGATATGGTATGTTATTGGTTATAGCCATGTTCTTATGATTTTATGATTATTTAAATGTATACAGTTCTGTTTCATATGGGTGTAGTCTCTTTATTTCCCCCTCAAAGTGAACCAGATTGATGCATTTAAGTCCAACATTTAAAAAAAAAAATCTTCCGCGTGGAGCATGCCCCCCGACCCCCCTAGAGGATTTGAGGTCCACCTCCACTTAAAATATGTTCACATGGATAGGTTCCTAAATAGATTTGCACTTTTAAAAAAAAAATAGTAACCCATGTCCATATGTTTATTCTGGGGTAGTTTTAAAGTTTATGGCTATCACTACGGGCAGATATTGACAAATAAATCCAGGAAAATTACACAAAAGAAAACTGGTAGTGGCCTGGTTGGGTGTATAATTCCCGGCCTGACTTATGGAGAGGCGAAGTCACGCCCATCTACTTCCGGACCATGGGACCCCGGAAGCGAAAAATTTACATTGAATTCAATGGAGAGAGAACACGTATCTTTTGATCCCGTTTGAATTGTGCCACGAACTACACATATGATGTTTGTCAATCTTAAACAATAATTTCCATGTCAAAAAAGTCACATTTTGTCGTAAAACTGCTGAAATATAAGACTATGAAAAATACGCTACTACAAAGACTACAAATCCCAAATCCCATTCTGGGTCGCGTAAGTGATGTCACAGGCATGCTCGGTGATTTATAATAAGACTCGTAATTAAAGCGAAGAAGAAGAAGATCTCATAACTGATTTATTCCCTCCAATAAATGATAGATCGCTAAAAATAAATTCACTTTTACAAGATGCCTGTGTGCTTTGTACCAGGTTGTAGTCATAAAAGTGATCATACCACTTGCTCCTTCTATCGATTCCCGTCTGATGAAAGGACCAGGAGTCGCTGGATCAGACATATCAGGTAATATCATAGGTAATATACATGTTGTGCATGGAACATAGTCAAGTTAGCTACCTAGCTAGTAGCGACGAGTAGCGAGCACGTTAGTTAGCATTACATTACTTAGCCTTGTCATTTTTAGTAGCCTTACCATGAAGTTATTATTTTATTACATGAAGTAAACCAAAATGTTAAACAGTAACCAAACATGATGGTAAGTATTTCGTGAAACTTTTGAAGAGTAGCCTACTGCGCCCTCCACCGGGTGCTAAGGAAGCAGTTCAGGGAGAGTCGAAGGCAGGCAGGGAGCTTTGCATGACATTCTTCTGGACGTGTTTCATTGTGATGACAATCTGTTTGTTGGAAAGACAGTCGTCGTGTGCTTATTGAGAGAAAATTGTTAGAAGAGATAATTATTCAAAGTGTTGTTACTTTAAAGTGTTGTTACTGACCTTTTTCTCTTTTATTTTCTTTACCTCACCTGTAACTGCTGAGACGTTGAGGAACATGCACACTGACCTGCTCTGGCAACCTGATTTCCACTGTACGTAATAGTATTTGGTTATGGTATATTATTTATATACATCAAAGGCACAATGCACCCCCCAGAGACACACATGTATTGAGTGTGATATTTTGCATAGGTCGAAAGGAGCCAGTTGAGGTGGTTCGGGCACCTAGTTAGGATGCCACCTGGGCGCCTCCCTAGGGAGGTGTTCCAGGCACGTCCAGCTGGGAAGAGACCAAGGGGTAGACCTAGGACCAGGTGGAGGGATTATATCTCTTCGCTGGCCTGGGAGCGCCTTGGGATCCCCCAGTCAGAGCTGGTTGATGTCGCCAGGGAAAAGAAAGTTTGGGGCTCTCTGCTGGAACTGCTACCCCCGCGACCCGACCACGGATAAGCGGGAGAAGATGGATGGATGGATGGATGTGAAATCATCTTTACATACTAGAAAACTGTAGGAGCGGCAACTTGTTTTGAAATTGAATTTTTAATATCCGATAATAAAGTTGATCTGTTTTCTTTATTCTTCTCTCTTCCCAGCTCCATCACCATTCTCTGTTCCTGCAGGTCCTGCTTGCTAATCAATGCTCATATTTTTTTACACAATTACAAATAAAGTCATTGCATTGTATGACATGAAGTTGTGCTTCATTCGGAGTCAATAATAAATTCATTCTGCCTTCAACTGCGCAATGATTGTGGACTGCACCGACATCCATGTAGCTGCCCCCCAGTAAGATGAACCAAGCAAAGAGGGTCCCCATCATGCCCAAGGACATCCAGCTGGCCCGCCGCATCCGCGGAGAGAGGGCTTAGACTGACCTGAGACCAGCACACCCAAACACAACAGCTCTTTTAAGAGCCACATACATTTTCAAAGAGTTGCAATCCTACGTTATTATAATGATTAAACTGGTTCATGTATCACTTAGTTTACTGAACCGTGATGAATGAAAGAAATTAGTGAGGTAGTGGTTTACTGAAGTTACAAAGACATTAATATATGAGTAACAGGTCAGTGTAAACACAAGCAAATGTCCTCCTCTCTACTGGCCAACACAGGGAGCATATGCTGGGTGTAGAATTGTTCCAGGAGGAGGAGATTTCCATGCCATGCAGGGTCTTTGGGGATGGGGATGATGATCGCCTCCTTCGTGGTCCACACAACAAAGTAGCAGAGACTCCGGTCTGTGATGTGCAGCTGCCCTTGGACCTGGTGCCAGTATGGGTGATTCTCCTTGAGAATATATGACCCACCCTCCTCACGGAGACAGAAGGATGGTAACTGGACTGCCTCCGTGATGGTCATGTTCCTCTGGCTGTGTGGACACTTCACCTCCAGCAGGGCAGATGGCTGCACAAGTCCATCGGGTGATGCTCCCAGAACACCCGACTCACTCACAAAGAGACCAGACTCGATTCGAACACTGTCACTTGATAGGCCTCCACAAAAGCCTTCACCCCTTCGGCCTCGTTTACAAACCCCCCAGTTGACAGTTGGCGATGTCTCTGGCCAGTGGGTTGTATGTCTCCTCTCGCTGTTGGTAAAGTTGAGACACCGGCTGGACTACTTTGGAAGTGCCAGGCTTCCTCCACTGGCACTCAACATCTGTGAAGCTGATCTGCCACATGGCAAATATTGCCAATGCTGCAGCGTGGCTGCATTTGTACATCTCCTGTGCACAATCACAGACAGCGCTCTGCATCGCGCCATCGTCTCCCATGCAGATCTGTACAAATAAAGTAAGTACCATTTGTTAGCATGCTATAATAGATTGACTGAGCAATAATACAAGGATGGTCCGGATCTGGGGGTGGGAGGGTTTATTTTTCCATAGTTTTGTCCTCTTGTCTGTTGTTATTGTTTGTTTTTTCTGTATTTTTTGTAATTTGTGTTGTATTGGTTGTGATTGTACATTGTATTTTTCTAAATGTCTATGAATACATTTTTGAAAAACATTTGATCAACAATAAAAAAGGATTTGGTCAGGATCTAGACTCAGTGTGTAGTTTATTAATTAATCAATGCTCTCTACATTAGGAAAACACATACCAGTGTACCAGAGGGAGTCACACACAGCTGTGACTAGATAACCAAAATCCTTGAATCGACACACAGCAAATAAACTCAAATGACACAACGAGAAAAAGGAGATCACACATACAGTATAGTCGATATAAAACTGGCCGCTTCAATCTGAAGAGCAACTAAAACAAAACACGGGAGTGTACCTTGTTCTTGTGAACACTAATGTTATCCACAGCATACACAGAGACCACGAAGTTCTTAAGGAGAAAACTAGTTGCTAAAACAAAACACGTTAGTGTACCTTGTTAGCTAATGTTAGCTAGCTGACATTAACGTTACACATTGCACTCATATTACTCACCGAAACCTTGTAAAGCCGGTCCCGCATGCTGGCTCTTACAGAACCGACTAACTCCCCTTTCATATAGGTACAGCTCTCAACGTGCCCAAACTTGTAGTGATTTTCACCTCGTAAAATACTTTTATTCTCATTCTGAAAGAATGTGGTGAAATGTGCTAACGTGACGGCCATCTTTATGTTGGTGACGCGTATTGTGCGAGACGAGAGACCTGTAGTTCACTGAGCGGTTTCACACGAAAAAATGTGTAACTTCACAGTTTTACGACACATTTTTATTTTTTTGACTTGCAAAATGTTCTTTTAAATTGACAAACATCATATGTGTCATTCGTGGCACAATTCAAACGGGATCAAAAGATAACCTTTCTCTCTCCATTAACTTCAATGTATAATTTTCCGCTTCCGGGGTCCCATGGAGGCTTTCGGAAGGGGAGGGACTTCGCCTCTCTATTGTCCCAGTCCGGCTCTGCACAGCGTTAGCGGGACATTCTCCTCCCCCTGACGGCCCTAAAAGCTTCAGAGGGTGGATAGCTGGGCTCCGTAGCGTCCAGCTAGCTTAGCCGCTAACTTAGGGATAAATACACAGCGTTGTATTCTCATCCCCCTGTCGGCCCTAAAAGCTTCAGAGGGCGGATACCTGAGCTCCATAGCGTCCCGCTAATGTGAAACACACACACACAGCGTTAGCGGGACATTCTCCTCCCCCTGTCGGCCCTAAAAGCTTCAGAGGGCGGATAGCTGGGCTCCGTAGCGTCCCACTAGCTTAGCCGCTAGCTAAAGGTAAACATAGATGGGTACATAGAATATGAATAAATCGTCACCGATGTAGAGGATATATTTTTTTATTCACTTTGAACTCGGCCAAATGGAGTTTAATGCTTTGGGATTTAAGTTAGGCCACATAGTACGTGCATGGGTTTGAAAGTATAACGTGATAGCCTGCTGTCAGGCACACATTTATGAGATTTAACAATGTATGAGATTTAACAATGGCCAATTATATTTCTTAAATAATATGTAGCCTATTCCCAGAGCATAATTTATGGGGCAACAAGGTGAGGTGTAAAATGAGTTTTAATATCATACATTTTACGCCAGCAAACTTCTTGTACGGACTTCGGCAGTAGTGAAGACTCACTGAACGAATTCAGTTAAGTTAAGTTAAGTTAAGGCAAGGCAAGGCAATGCAAGGCAAGGCAAGCCAAGCCAAGGCAAGGCAAGGCAATTTATATAGCACTTTCAACACAAGGCAATTCAAAGTGCTTTACAAAAAATGAAAGACATTAAGAAAATGGCATTTAAAATCAGTCATTAAAAATAAAAGCTAATAAAATAAACATTAAAAGAAAAAATACATGGATAAAAGTTACAGTGCAGTCTAAGATATGAATAGTTCAATTAAACATTAAAAGAAAAAGTACATGGATAAAAGTTACAGTGCAGTCTAAGATATGAATAGTTCAATTAAAAGCAGCGACAAAAAGAAAAGTCTTCAGCCTGGATTTAAAAGTAGTCAGAGTTGCAGCGGACCTGCAGGTTTCTGGGAGTTTGTTCCAGATATTTGGAGCATAATAACTGAACGCTGCTTTACCATGTTTAGTTCTGACTCTGGGGACAGAAAGCTGACCAGTCCCTGAAGACCTAGGAGATCTGGATGGTTCATAATTTAGCAGGAGGTCAGAAATGTATTTTGGGCCTAAACCATTCAGTGCTTTATAAACCAGCAGCAGTATTTTGAAATCTATTCTTTGACACACAGGAAGCCAGTGTAAAGACTTCAGAACAGGAGTGATGTGATCCACTTTCTTAGTGTTAGTGAGGACTCGAGCAGCGGCGTTCTGAATCAGCTGCAGCTTTCTAATAGATTTTTTAGTGAGACCTGTGAAGACACCATTGCAGTAGTCGAGTCTACTGAAGATAAAAGCATGGACAAGTTTTTCCAAATCCTGCTGTGACATTAGTCTTTTAATCCTAGATATATTCTTTAGGTGATCGTAGGCTGATTTAGTAACTGTTTTAATGTGACTGTTGAAACTCAGGTCAGAGTCCATGACTACACCTAGATTTCTGGCTTTATCTGTTGTTTTGAACATTGCAGACTGAAGCTCAGCGCTAACTTTTATACGTTCTGCCTTGGCTCCAAAAACCATTACCTCAGTTTTATCTTTGTTTAATTGGAGAAAGTTCTGACACATCCAGTCATTGATTTGTTCAATGCACTTACTCAGTGTTTGAATTGGAACATAGTCTCCTGGTGAAATTGTTACGTACATTTGTGTATCATCTGCATAGCTATGGTAACTTATTTTGTTGTTTTTCATTATCTGAGCCAGTGGTAGCATGTAGATGTTAAAGAGAAGAGGTCCCAAGATGGAGCCTTGAGGAACCCCACATGACATATTTGTCAACTCAGATGTGTATTTACCTATAGAAACAAAGTTGTTTCTGTCCTTTAAGTAGGATTCAAACCAATTTAGAACTGTTTCCGAAAGTCCCACCCAGTTTTCCAGTCGGTCTAGTAATATGCTGTGGTCAACAGTGTCAAACGCAGCACTGAGATCTAATAATACTAACACTGAAGTTCTGCCACTGTCTGTGTTTAAGTGGATGTCATTAAAGACCTTTACAAGAGCAGTCTCAGTGCTGTGGTTTGGACGAAAGCCTGACTGGAACACATCGAAACAATTATTTAAATGCAAGAAATTACTCAACTGTTGAAAAACAACTTTTTCAATGATTTTACCTAGAAATGGGAGATTTGATATGGGCCTGTAATTGTTCATTAATGAAGCATCTAGATTATTCTTTTTTAAGAGCGGTTAAATGACTGCAGTTTTCAGGGCCTGTGGAAAAATACCTGAGTGAAGAGATTTGTTTACTATATGAAGTAGATCTGAGGCCATGCAAGGCAAAACATCTTTAAAAAATCCTGTTGGAATAATATCAAGGCAGCAGGAGGAGGATTTCAGAAGTTGTATAATGTCCTCTAGGTTTTTATCATTAATCTGATGGAATTGTGTCATGGTGTTTGAATTGATGTTAAGTGGACACAGAGACAACACATTTGCTGTTCCTGATACAGAGGCACTGACTGCTTGTCTGATTTTCTGAATTTTGTCAGTGAAAAAGGAGACAAAATCATTGCACGCCCTGGTGGATAGAAATTCAGAGGCTACTGACACTGGGGGGTTAGTTAGTCTGTCGACGGTAGCAAACAAGGCACGTGCGTTGTTTTTGTTTTTGGTAATGATGTCAAAGAAGAACGATTGTCGTGCGTTTTTCAATTCCAAATTATAAAGGCCAAGTCTCTCTTTATAGATTTCAAAGTGAACCTGGAGATTTGTTTTTCGCCACCTGCGTTCAGCTTTTCGACATTCTCTTTTTTCTGCTCTCACGGTCATGGCCTTTCTCCATGGAGATATTTTCTTGCCAGACACTTCCTTTTCCTTAGTTGGAGCAATGGCATCTATAACATTTTTAATTTTTGAATTAAAATGATCTACTAGCTCATTTTTTTTTTTATTCTGAGTAAACATTTCCTTAGTATTTTCAGTTAAATATCGCTTTGTGGTTACCTCTTTTTGAACATTTTTGTGAACAGAAATAGAGCTCTCAAAAAAAACACAGGAATGGTCAGAGAGTGCAACATCAGTCACCACAACCTTAGAGATATTCAGACCCTTTGAGATAATTAAGTCCAGAGTGTGCCCCTTATTGTGCGTGGGCTCCGTCACATGCTGAGTTAGTCCATAGCTATCAAGAACACAAAACAGTTATTTTGCCCCTCTGTCCTGGGGGTTGTCAACATGGATGTTAAAATCACCAACAATGACTAGACGGTCAAAGTCAATACACACTATAGACAGCAGTTCAGTAAAGTCATCAAAAAAGCTTGCACAGTATTTGGGTGGTCTATAGATATTTAGGAACAGAGCTCGAGAGGAGCATTTCAGCTGAAGGGCCACATATTCAAAATAATCAAAGTTTCCATACGATGTCTCCCTGCATTGAAGCGAATCATTGAACAGAATAGCAACTCCACCCCCTTTCTTATGCATTCTTTCCTTACTCATAAAACTAAAGTTGGGAGGGGTTGATTCGATAAAAACAGCTGCACTGTTATTTTGTTCAATTCAAGTTTCTGTTAAAAACATAAAATCGAGATTGTGCTCAGTGATAAAATCATTGATTAAAAATGTTTTTCCTGCCAAAGACCTGACATTTAATAAAGCTAGTTTAAGTTTGTTAAACACACTATCAGTCATGTTTTTTGTAACAAGCTGTGGCTGACATGGAATCACTGCTAAATTAGATAAACTCACACAAACGTTTGAGCGCTTCCTGTTTCTAAGATGATTCACCGCTCTTAATCTATTACCTATCAACACAGATATCGGCAAAGCTACTGGCAGGCAGGGCCCCAGCATGTCCTGGAAAGAGTTGAGAGTACCATACGCCCTTGAGCCTGGACCCAACAAATATCAGTTTGCAGCGTTTAGTACCAACACATCCTTATCAGGCTTCGGAGACTGCAGATGCTTTCTTGAAGGGAGGGGAGGTGGTTGACGTAGGCACGGTGATGGAGACGGGGGAGATGGTGCGGGTGTAGAGGACATGCTGCCAGGGGGGGGAGGTGGTTGACGTAGGCACAGGGATGAAGACGGGGGAGATGGTGCGCGTCTCTGCGGTGATTTTGGTGGGCGTCGTTGAGGAGCGGGGGTAAAGGATATGCTGCCAATCCTGCGTATCGCCTTAGTTTGGTCTTTGAACTCCAGGAAGGAATCGTTGCCAAACCTCTGGGGGGGGGTTGACTGGCAGTGGAGACTCCTCCATGTGTCTCATAGGTCTCCCATAATCAGAACATTCCTCAGGCGGATGCAGTGATAATTCTTCAGGGTTTTCTGCGCGATGTGTTGTCTTTCTCCTGTTTTGATTCCTCTTGCCGCTTGTCCTTGGCAGAGGGAACAGATTGATAACGCAGGCAGTTGAATAAGTTAGAGATAAACAATTTCACTCCTGACTTGTTCAGGCAAACTCCATTTGCCTTGAAAAGATGTCTGCGATCCCAGAAAAAGTTAAAATTGTCAATAAAATGAACAGAATGGTCAGTACAGACAGTTGAAAGCCAGGTGTTCAGTGCAAACAATCTGCTGAATCTCTCCACTCCTCTTCTGACTGGCGGTAGAGGGCCACTGATGAACACCTCTGCATTTAGAGAGCTGGCAGTTTCCAACAAACATTTAAAGTCTTCTTTCAGCACTTCTGACTCTTGTTTCACAACATCATTTGTTCCAATGTGTAGTAAGACATTCTTCACAGTCGGATGTTCAGCCCCAATATGCAGGATCTTCTCAGCCAAGTCAGAGACCACATCCTTGGAAGAGTACTTTGGTGTTGTTCTTATTACACAGACCTTTTACATCTCTTACAGCAGAGTCACCCACAATCAGAGTTTCAGGCCCAGTCGTTAGCTTTCCCTCTAGCCTTTTACTTTTGGAGTAGCTATTGGTCCTTACCCTGCTGTGTGAAGAGGACAGGTTATCCAGGTCATCAGATCTCCGGTTCTCGGTCAGCGGAGCGTATCTGTTCTGGATTGGCACACTTGGTGGTTTAGGAGGATTGTTTGTAATTCTCCCTTTAGCAGCTGTCCACTGCTGTTTCCTAGTATGAATAGGGGTTGAAGAGGCGCTCTTCCTGGGTGATAACAATGCAGGCCAGCCGGTCGCATCACAGATTTCAGAGCGCTGGGCTCTGCCTGTTATCCGTCCTCCCAAATCCCATGGAAATGATTTACTCTTAGGCTTTGCACCCAGAGAGTTCCAGGGAGGACTACCACTTGTAGATTTATTACCCGGTACACAGCCCTCCTGTTCCTTGGAATCCTTGTAGCTGCTAACTAGCTGTGAGTTAGCATACCCTTCTCCATTATTTTTGCAACACTGGTAAAGTGGTGTCATTCCCATGACATAGTCCATTCACTTCCACGTTAACTTCCAACCGTTGCATTTTCATTTCCAACACAGCTATCTTCTGTATAAGTTTGTGGAAGTCATCTGTAGAGAACGGAGGCATTTTGCTACCAACTAGCTTAAGCTAAATAGCATGCAGTAGCCTACCAGGCTTTAGCTGTTGCTAGGCCACGCTACTGTAAGACTGAGGTCGTCGTAAAAATGTTGAAATATGGCTGAAACCCTTCGTCTATTTACGAAGATGAACTGTCCCAGTGATAAGTTAATGTCCAGGAGCCGCTGTTCGAAGTTTTCAGAGAATAAGAATAGGAAAATCAGCATAAAAAGTAAGCAGAGGCAGGAGCAGAGGCAGGAGCAAGCAGAAAAGCGTCTGCACTGTAAGAAAGATAAGGCAGTAAGTACAAAGACGAATCGTTCGCGAATGTGCAAATCACCAGAAGTCGTTCGCGAACCGGTGAACGAATCAATGAACGAATCTTTCAAGTGAACTGAATCAAAAGATTCGTGTCCCCGAAGGGAATCTAAATGCCCATTACTATACGTTAGACCGGCCGTTCTCCCCCATGTTACGTCACACGCGGGAGGTCACGTGCGGAGGCTTGTTTATGCGGAAGTAAAAATGTCTTACTAAAACGCCCCCAGATGTCACTGTAGTGTATATTTCTGTATATGTTTTTGAAAATCTAGTGTATTGATCATTTTCTTACACATTTATTCACTGGTGTGTCTAACCTGCAAGTTGCTCTTTAAGTACAGTACTTGATCACATTTCACAATTTCTACTTTTTTATTACACGGTATGGCACCACACTTGACATGGGCAAGTTCGTTTTGATTGAATTTTTGCTTTTAACTCTAATAATGTTAATGTGACTGTTAGGTGGTGAATGGGAAACAGGAGCAGAGCAGGTGCAGCAGGTACAGGCTGGATGTTGTCAGAAACCTCTCTGCTCAGGGCTTCATTCCTGGCAGGGACGTCAACCTCACCGAACTGGAACAGGAGGGCTGTGTGGACGGGTGGAGCTACAGCAAAGACATCTACCAGTCTACCGTAGTCTCTGAGGTGTGTGTCCCTATATAGTTTAAGCTGTAGAGAGCAGACTCTATTCTTAACATTTCTAGAATGTTAGATCTATGGACTAAATAGGTGACAAGTTACAAGGTGATCTCTGTACACATCTCTGTCTAAGGATAGAGGGTGTCGTTTTTCTCATACTGATATTCTGAACACTCTGTGCTGTTGTATTTACTGTAAAGTGTCTCTACTGTAGGCTATTTTTATTTTATGTACAGCACTTTGGCTCGACCAAAAATCGTTTATAAATGTGCTATATAAATAAAACTTGATTTGATTTGATATGAAGGGCTAGTCATGTTCTCTAAGACTATTTGCTAATTTAAAAAAAGATGGGCTGAACTCACCAACGGAAGCTGAAAAGGCCATTCAAAATGTAAAATAATAACCTGTTTAAACTAGGGCTGTCAAGTTAACGCGTTAATAACGTGTTAACGCAACAATTTTTTAACGCCACTAATTATTTTAACGCGATTAACGCATGTGTATTTTTTTTCCTCGGCCGCCCCGTAGTTTCAGAGCGCATCGAGTTTAAAATACCATCTACAAGCTGATGCTGACAGCCCCGCTCCTACCGCCCGCTTGTGGCAGACCACACTTCCACGCTCACCGGCAGGCACCGACTAGCTATTGGGAGGACCGGGAGGGTGTGTGTATGTGTGGCCCGAGCGAGCGAGGGAGAGACCTTACGTGCATTGTTGTTGTTAGCATCTGGTGCTAGCTAGCTGGGGGGGGGCGACGGACGACAAATTGAGGCTTAAAAATATGAGATAATCCATAATCTTCAGTGTGGTTAGCTATGAATCTTCCAAAACTGTGCAACAGTACAGTAGGCCCACACAAACTGCAGAACACTGGTGCTTTGGGAACACTCAAATTATTTAATTCCCATGTAAAATCAGGAGACTAAATAGGAACATTATGTGTGTGTGTGTGTGTGTGTGTGGGTGTGTGTGTGCGTGTGTGTATGATACTTGCCAACCCTCCCGATTTTCGCGGGAAACTCCCGCATTTCTCCCGATTTCTGACAAAATCAGATTTACTCACGACTGTTTCCATTCAGACTTTAATACAGCTACACCATTGTTTGGTTTCCATGGTAGCGCGTCTCTTTAGCAGCGCGCGCAACTCAAAGTTTGAGAGGGTAAGGAAGATGAAAACTGAACAAGAATTGACAACTCGACCCTCTGCTCACTCCTTTCTTGTAAAATACAGGTCCAGCCCACACATATGCTTCATGGTGCTACAGGCATTGCCCTTACAACTACAATAAGCATGTAAATGTTAATCTACAGCTCCGGCGACCCACTAGCACCGTAGTCTCCACCTGCAGACAACCTCGACAACTACTGTAGCGTCACCTTGGATACGAGTCTAAACAACTCACAGACACACAGGCCAGGGTGCTGACAGGGCGCCCTTTGAGCATCAGATCTGACAACGCTGATTGGCTGAAATGATGTTTCGGCAGCATAGTTTACAGATAGCAACAGTCAGCTTGTTGGCTGCTGCTGCTCTGGCTGAGGGCTCTTTCTTACCGCCCGGACGAGAGAGGTATACGCTGCGGCCAGGCAGGAAACATGTGACTTATCAGTAACTTTAGACATCGTAAAACAATTTTAAACGAGATTTTATTGTAGATTATACATTTTACTGATACCAACTATATAATATTTACCTTGTTCAATAAAAATATATATATATATTTTTTAAATATATTTTTTTATTTATTTTTAATGACAATCAAATATGTGGGAAGAGGGGGGGCGGCGCCCCTAGCGCCCCTATATGGGCCGGCCGCCACTGGTGATAAGAATAACATGTTCCCAGTTAACCCTGTTTAGAGGATGTTTGAGCTGTTGTTTTTCTTCATTTCCTATGCTATGATAGAGAATTCCTTTTGATAAAAGGATACAATTCTACAAATACGATGCTCATTCACATACTACCGTTTGCAGCTTTGACAAAATGGTTATACATTCAATCAGATAAACCATTATATCACGGAGCTGTTAAGTATAGCATCCAGGCTAGTCAGCAACTGAATATTGTACTTATATTCATCAGGTTGTTTTTGACATGGATTCCTTTGGTCATTGCATTCATTGCTACATTTTTCATGTATGGATATTCCAGTTTGACCTGGTGTGCAGTGAACAGTGGAAGCAACCGTTCACCTCCACAGCTTGCTTCCTGGGAATTCTTGTTGGATCCTTCATCTCAGGACAGCTCTCAGACAGGTACAGAAATCACTGAAAATATTTAAGTCTACAAATCCAACAGGCGTTTCCCTCAGTATTACGTCACTTATTGTAACATTTTATGTTGGTACATAATGCTGGATGATCTCTGATCCATACAGTTGATGAAACATTTCTTGTTTATATTTAGTATGTTATTTTGTATAATTTGTATTCTGTCATCTGTATTTCCTTGATTTGTCACTCTAGGTTTGGAAGAAAGCCTGTTTTCTTCGCCACCATGGCAGTTCAGACAATTTTTTCCTTCTGTCAAGCTTTTTCACCTTCTTGGACGGTTTTCACCATCCTCATTTTCTTCAATGGTTTGGGACAGATATCCAACTATGTATCTGGTTTTGTTTTGGGTAAATGCTCTTGTAACAAAGAAAAGTACTATTTAAAGATATGTCTGATTCTGAATGATATGCATATATTTGCATGTACATCTTGCTTCTATCATACATTTCTCTTTGTCTTCAGGCACTGAGATCTTGACTGGCGATGTTCGGCTCATATTCTCATCTATGGGTGTGTGTCTGGGCTTTGCCATTGGCTACATGATTCTGCCTCTCATAGCTTTTTGTTTAAGGGACTGGAAATCTCTCTCTCTAGCTATCTCTCTACCTGGCGTGCTCTACATCCCTCTCTGGTGGTAAGTTGTACTTCTAACAGCAAAATGTCAGGAGAGAGTAACAACAATTTGGCTATTTCCCTGAAATATTCTAACTTGCATTCATCTTCTTTTTTGTTTTATAAACCCACTGGTTAAAAATGTGTTCTCTCTTTAATGCTGAGGAAGGTTAATCCCGGAGTCTCCTCGCTGGCTGCTCTCTCAGGGAAGAGTGGAGGAGGCCGAGGCCATAGTGAGAAAGGCGGCTAAGACAAACAGAGTTGAGGCTCCAACGGTCATCTTTAAAGATTACAGGGCACATGTGAGTCTGGCTTGAATAGGATTGTAAAGACATAGGAGCCAATTGATATGCTTAAGGCCAACTTTAATAGTACTATTTATTCTGTAAAGAGCAGTCCTTTTTCAAATTTCATAGCTATTTTTCCTACAGTTCGACATTTTTACTTCTTCACCAAAGTGGTAGGTTATAGACTAGCTAAAACATAACTAGCTGCTGGTAAGACTGATATTATTATATTTTTGTATTATCTTGCAGGATGATGACATGCACCCTCAGGAACACCTCAATGTTATCAGCCTGGTGAAGACACAAAGCGTCAGAAGCACAACTGTCATTCTCTGCCTGGTGTGGTGAGTATCCACTCTGAACAGGGTTCATGTCCTTTTTACTGAACTTGTAACTCCTAGTAGTTGGTTCCAAACGTCCAAATGAAGCTCCTTGGTAAAGAGAAGCAATTGGGGAAAGACAGCAGAATGTACTCAATAGGTAATGCATTAGCAGAAGAAGTTATCACATTACTGTGATGAGTAGTGTTCTTTATTACAACTCCCCAGCCATCATATTGAATTTTAGATCACACCGGCATACCTATTAAAGTAGTTTAGCAGATGATTCTTACAGATGTATGCCTTATTAAGAAAGATAATGAGATTTAAATTCATACCTGTGAGTGAAACTTCTTTGCAGCAATGCAGAGCCAAGGCTCAGGAAAGGATGGAAGCTGGAGCGGCTTTAGTCAAACACTGTTCTTTATTGAGAGTAGAATACGGCCGGAGAGATCACAAAGTATATCACACTTTCATGTGAGCCACCTAGCAACACTCTAAAGACAGAAAGCTAAACATGGATCTGTATATCCCCAAAAGGAGGGACCTAGATAGCCCGCCTTTACTACCTTAATCATTACCAGACATTGGAACAAAGAACCCGTTTGTATTACAAACCCACATGTGCCAAACCCCTCACCCACAGGAAGACGGAGGACCTCTTGACCTGTGTTCTCCTCACATTACAGGCAGGAGTATATGCGATTTAACGAAAAGCATATCTTTGTAAATTAACAGTTTCTCAGAATAGCTGAGAACCTCAAGACACAAAGAGATCGGATTAAAATATTCTCTGACAATACCCACGGTTGGAATGCAGGTACAACTCCTCGGCTCCTCCAAAGCACTTGGCCCTTAAACGGTCCTGATGAGTAGGTTGGCATCTGGCATTTCAGCTCTTGCCATTACTGTTTTTGTGTTTTATTGTGTGTGCAAATGGAAGAATGATGCTATGTGGGGTTACATCCTTTTTAGTGGTTGGTAGACTAGAAAATCACAACATAAACTCATACCATTAGCTGCAACATCTATATTTGTAGCTATGTCTACTGTCATGGCTACAACTTCCTACAATGGTGTTCTTTTTCCAAAACCTGCTCATTGGTTTTGAACATATTCTGCTTTAATGATTGAAGTTGCCCCATTTGACAAAGCTGTATAACCATATTGGATCATACATTTTCAATATATTCATAACCTAATAACAAACATCTCTTTGGTCTGTGTATGTCCAGGTTCTCTTTGAGTATTGGGTACTTTGGCCTGTCCCTGAACACATCCCGGCTTCATGCTAACCCCTACATCAGCTGCTTCATCTCAGCAGCTGTAGAGGTACCAGCCTACATGTTCTGCTGGCTGACACTGAAATACTTCCCACGCCGACTCTCTGTCATCTGTATCTTACTCCTTGGTGGAGTGTCACTGTATCTCATTCAACTGGTGCCTGAAAGTAAGCAGTCACTACCTGGTTCAATCAATCAATCAATCAATCAGAATGCTTAATTTATCCGGGGGGAAATTATGTTTTATTACATCCATCCATCCATCCATCCATCCATCCATCTTCTTCCGCTTATCCGTGGTCGGGTCGCGGGGGTAGCAGTTCCAGCAGAGAGCCCCAAACTTTCTTTTCCCTGGCGACATCAACCAGCTCTGACTGGGGGATCCCAAGGCGCTCCCAGGCCAGCGAAGAGATATAATCCCTCCACCTGGTCCTAGGTCTACCCCTTGGTCTCTTCCCAGCTGGACGTGCCTGGAACACCTCCCTAGGGAGGCGCCCAGGTGGCATCCTAACTAGGTGCCCGAACCACCTCAACTGGCTCCTTTCGACGCGAAGGAGGAGCGGCTCAACTCCGAGTCCCTCCCTGATGACCGAACTTCTCACCTTATCCCTAAGGGAGACACCAGCCACCCTGCGGAGAAAACCCATCTCGGCCGCTTGTATCCGCGATCTCGTTCTTTCGGTCATGACCCATCCTTCATGACCATAGGTGAGGGTAGGAACGAAAATGGCCCGGTAGACAGAGAGCTTTGCCTTCTGGCTCAGCTCCCTTTTTGTCACAACGGTGCGGTAAAGCGACTGCAGTACCGCTCCCGCTGCTCCGATTCTCCGGCCCATCTCACGCTCCATTGTTCCCTCACTCGAGAACAAGACCCCGAGATACTTGAACTCCTTCACTTGGGGTAAGGACTCATTCCCTACTTGAAGTGGACAGTCCATCGGTTTCCTGCTGAGAACCATGGCCTCAGATTTGGAGGTGCTGATCCTCATCCCAGCCGCTTCACACTCGGTTGCGAACCGATCCAGTGAGTGCTGAAGGTCGCAGACCGATGAAGCCATTAGAACCACATCATCTGCAAAAAGCAGTGTTGCAATCCTTAGTCCACCAAACTGCAGACCCCCTCCCCCATGACTACGCCTCGAAATCCGATCCATGTATATTACAAACAGGATTGGTGACAAAGCGCAGCCCTGGCGGAGGCCAACCCTCACCGGAAATGGGTCCGATTTACTGCCGAGGACCCGGACACAGCTCTGTTTTATTACAGGTGCACCATATTGGACTAAAGTCAATAACTATTTATACAAACATAGGAAGTAAGAGTAAAAATGTGCAATGAGAGTAGCCACTGGGACGTCTTAAGCACAGGAACAAGGTAGAGCGTCCTCCACAGCACAGAGACCCTCTGATCACTCAGGCTCATGGTGAAGACGTGGTGAAGCTCGATGGAAATGTTCTCATTAGATATATCCTGGTACAGCCATGTTCTCATTATCAAATTAAACTGCACTCCAAATATTACATCTGACTCCAGGCTAACGCCGTTAGCTCGTCGATTTTCCCAGCCAGTGATTTTTATATTACATGATGACATACATATGGACCCGGCTGTCCTTCTTTTTCCTCAATGAGAGATTTTCTTCAGAGTGGGATCACACCAGCAATGATGCCAAATTAAGAAAGGGACTTAGGGGTCACTTCCCTCCCACTTACTTCTCGTGCCATCACTTAGAACTTAAAACCATACTTATTGATATTACCAGATATATATATATATGTATTTTTTATTTAGCCTTTATTTATACAGGTGTAGATCTCATTGAGACACAAGGTCTCAATGAGAGAGAGTTCCTTTTTAAGAAGGCTTTGTAAGTGGAATAATTGCTAAGAGAAAGAGGAGGACTTGAATAAAGCGTTGGAGAACATTTGATAAAAAAACACTCACATTCTGTTGTTAATCCATCCATTTCTTATGTTTCAGCTTTATCAGAGCTGGCTGTCGCTCTGGAGATGCTGGGTAAACTTGTTATCACCAACGGAACATCCCTGATGTACGCCTACACTGCAGAGCTTTACCCAACAGTGCTCAGGAACACAGCGGAAGGCGTTTGCATTACTGTTTCAAGAATAGGAAGCTGCCTTGCTCCTTTTTTGTTACAGCTGAGTGAGTAAACTCGTCTTCAATGGTAGATATTTGTTTGATCCTATCTTAACATATTGAATTTGTGAAGATAACCTGCCATTTTAATAGTTTGGATGCTCTGATTTCACATCCTGTAAATGTTTACAATGCACATGTGTAGGACCCCAGATCTTCCTCTTCCTGATTTTGCCTTCTCCTTATACAGGGGAATCTTTTGAGTACCTGCCTTATATCATACTGGGGACTCTGGCTGTTGTTTCCGCCTTTGCAGCTTTTTTCCTGCCAGAGAGTTTTGGAAAACCTCTACCTCAATCTATTCAGCAAATGCAAAAGAGAGAAAGGTGGGTATCTTGCATTAACTATTTCTTCATCAACATTATAAAACACAGAAATTACACTGAGTATTAAATACACTTACTATAGCTGAAAAATAATTCACTTTTTAGAGTTAAAGAAACGTGCAAAACACTCTCAATACTTAAACTGTCCTTGTTGACACATTCATACCGAGAAAGCAGTGTTTGAATATATGTATTCACTTATAGCAATGAATTAGAACAAAGAAAACTTCAGCAAAAAATCTCATGGTACCTTTAATATAACCACCAAAACCCAGCATCTCTCATTGTCATTATCCATGTCAATCTGAGAGGATGTTATGATGGTCATCAGTCTATTTATTTTTATTTTGTGTTCCTTTTTAAAAGCTAATTATTGTTTTATCTTTGTTGTCTTTCATCACTCCAGCATGAAGTGCCCATGCATCACAAGAAAAGAACATTTGAAACCTGTGGTGCATTTGGAAAGTAGACTCTGATTGTCAAACATGAATGAGTTATTCATAAGTATTATACTACTGTATACGGTTCTGATAACACTGTTGTTTATAATGCCTTACGAACATAATTTTAATAGTTTGAAGGCTTTTATCACAATTACAAGCGCTCACAAATATTCAGATTGCTTTATCTGGAGGTGAAATGTTTACAGTGTAGTATGTGCAATCGAGAAGGTTAAATAGGGAAAGTGCATTATGTGTAAATAGGTATGGACACAATAGGGATATGTGCAATTTTACGGACACTGTGCATAGGTGCAATAGGGAAAGTACAATATTAATTTGTGTATGAATACAGTAGGGAAGGTGCAATATTTGATTAATGTATAAATACAATAGGGAAAAGTACAATATTTGATTATGTATAAATGCAATAGGGAAAGTGAAAATGGATTGTGTATGTGCAATAGGGATATGTGCAAAAGGGACAGTGCTGTACCTATATGTTTCTTGTTTGTTTCTTTGCCAGGTGATATGTGATCTCTGTTCTGTATCTATGATTGATTGACCTGAATGTTTTATGTTTATTATCTCGATGCCCAAGACACATTTCTCCTAAGGGAGACAATAAAGCTCTATCTTATTTTATCACAAAATCATAGAAGGCTATGAAGCCTTTTATCATGTATAAGGTCAAGTATCATAATAATTAATATGGCTGGTCAGCACATCATTTTTTACATTGATAATTAGCATAATGGAGCAGTATGATACAAATATGGCCTTAATAATTTTGGAACAAATTAAATTGTGCGTGCACTCTTTGCAAGCTAAGTAAAATTACAAATATCAAAACAGAGCTTTAATATTAAAACACTGCACTATTTTCTTTTTGAACAACATTGAAAAGCACAACATGTTCACTATAGACAAATATTGCACAGTTGGCATGTTTGTTGTGACACCATACTGCTTTTTCAAAAAGCTATTGGATCTGTTATCAATATCTTTGTTTAACCTTTGGAATATATGTCCTGTAAATGCAATAAAGAACTCAAAAAAGAACAACAATGTTGCTGGGAGAACTTCCTGACTTGATTGACTTGATCTACATTGCGATCTTTTCATTACAAGTACTATAAGGGTATCTTGTTTATAGTTTATACATGATTGTTTCCCTGACAGCTATGTCTAGGGCAGGGGTCGCCAACCCGCGGCTCTCGAGCAGCATGCGGCTCTTTAAGCCCTCTGCTCTGGCTCCCTTGAGCTTAGTCAAAAATAAGAAGGAAATAAAATAAAAGTATTTGAAGGACTATTTATATTTTGTTGCACGGTTGAAAATGTTTCGTATCTTGTATTTTGAGGTGATACTGTGACACATAAATAAAAAACAAAACGGTTTTAATTAGGTCAACTAAAATATGCGCCACATCCTGCTACAGTCCCGCACCAGCGCCTAGTCTTGCAGGTGAATAGAGTGGCAAAGTCAAGCCCATTTACTTCCGGTCCATGGGACCTTATTTCGGAAAAATTATGAATTGAAGTCAATGGAGAGAGAAAACTTATCTTTCGATCCCGTTTGAATTGTGCCACGAATTACACATATGACGTTTGTCAATTTAAAAAATAATTTCCATGTCAAAAAAGTCACAGTTTTTCGTAAAACTGTTGAAATATAAGACTATGAAAAATACGCAACTAGAAAGACTACAAATCCCAAAGTCGCGTGATTCAATTCAATTCAAGTTTATTTATATAGCCCAAAATCACAAATCCTATTTGTCTCAGAGGGCTTCACAAGTCAACAAACACAATTGGCAATGTAAAACAATGTAAAAACAACAAACGTATCTTATCAATTACTAATCAATGTGAAAATAGTAATACCAATTTAAAAAGAAACATAACACAATGACACAAATACAGTGAGAGTACAATAAATAAAATTCCATAAAACGAAGGGTCCATGAGGATGTATAAAAGGGGGTTTTAAAACCAGTCTTAACTGTACGCTGTACTAAAAAGGAAAGTCTTTAACCTACTCTTAAATGTGTGGACACTGTCTGCCTCCCTAATGGTCACTGGAAGTTGATTCCAGAGGAACGGGGCTTGGTAGCCGAATGATCTAGCACCTGACCTTTTTTTGTGGACTCTGGGAACCACCAACAGACCTGCACTCTGGGATCTTAATGCCCTAGAGGGGCAATAGGAGATTAAAAGATCCTGTACAGTAGGTAGGATGGTCCCTGACCATTTAGCGCTTTGTATGTGAGTAAAGGTATTTTAAAATCAATCCTGGACTTAACTGGTAGCCAGTGCAATGCTGCTAAAACAGGAGTGATGTGGTCCATCTTCTTTGTTCCTGTTAAATCCTGTGCTGCAGCATTTTGTATTAATTGAAGGGTCTTTAATGATGAGTTCGGACAGCCTGATAAAAGGGAATTGCAATAATCCAGCCTGGAGGTGATAAAAGCATGGATTAGTGTTTCTGCATTATTGTTTTCTTTAGTTTTCTAGCCCCTCATGCCATAATCATGTGTATTTTCTCCATTCCTGTTCATGTGTCTTCTCGCAATTATCACTGGCCCCGTGTATCTCCTAATCGATATAACCGGCCTGCTCTCGTCTATCCCACGTGCTCCACTGAGATCCAACATCTAGTTTCTGGTGGCCTGTGGAATTGCCAGTCAGCTGTTCCTAAGGCTGACTTCATCTCTGGCTACGCCTCCCTGCAGTCTCTGGATTTCCTTGCTCTCACTGAGACCTGGATTACTCCATCCAACACATCCACCCCAGCAGCTCTCTCCACTGTATATTCCTTCTCCCATACACCCAGACTCACTGGCAGAGGAGGTGGCACTGGTCTCCTGCTCTCTCCCAAATGGAGCTTTTCCCTCTTCAAACTACCTAATTTCACTCCTTCCACCTTTGAATTCCATGCCGTCACAGTAACCCATCCTATACAGTTAACCATTGTTGTTCTCTACCATCCACCAGGCGCCTTGGGGGACTTCTTGGAGGAATTAGATAATCTCCTCTCACATATCCCTGAAACTGGCCCTCCCGCTGTACTTCTCGGAGACTTCAACCTCCAGACGGGGAAGATAGACGAACTAACATCTCTGTTAACCGCCTTTGCTTTCTCACTGTCTCCGTCCCCACCGACTCATAAAGCTGGCAATGTCCTTGATCTCATATTCTCAAGGAACTGCGCTACTTCTAACCTCTCTGTAAACCCGCTCCACACATCCGATCACTTCTTCATTTCATTCTCTCTACCCCTTTCGAAACATAACAAACTAATCTCTTCTCATCCTGCACTTGTCCGCCGTAACCTTCGCTCCCTCTCCCCCTCTACCTTTGCCTCGTCGGTGCTCTCAGCCCTCCCTTCCTCTGACTCGTTCCAACTCCTGCCACCAAACTCTGCTGCAGAAACTCTCCTCTCTACTCTCTCATCCTCTCTGGACTCTCTCTGTCCTCTCACATCTCGGCAGGCTCGTCAGTCCCCTCCTGCTCCCTGGCTAAATGATGCACTGCGTGCTAATAGAACCGTCCTTAGGGCAGCAGAGCGGAAACGGTGGAAATCCAAACACCGTGACGACCTCCTAACCTATCAGGCTCTCCTCTCCTCTTTCTCTGCTTCGATCTCTCAGGCAAAAAGCACTTTCTTTCAAGATAAGATCCAATCGTCCTATTCCAATCCTAAAAAACTATTTTCCATCTTCTCCACCCTCTTGGACCCTCCAAAAGCCCCTCCCCCCTCCTCACTTCTGTCAAGCGACTTTGTTACCCACTTTGAAAAAAAGGTTGATGATATTCGCTCTTCTTTTTCTGACTCACCTATACTCACCGCTGGGTCACCAGACCTTCCTTCCACCAACACACTAACCTCCTTTTCCCCTCTCTCTCCAAGTGAGGTTCTTACCCTCATTACTTCTGCCCGCCCTACCACCTGTCCTCTGGACCCTATCCCTTCAAACCTCCTTCAGACTATCGCTCCTGATATTCTACCGTTTCTCACCCATTTCATCAACACTTCTCTAACTTCTGGTCACTTTCCAAACAGTCTCAAGGAGGCAAGAGTAAACCCTCTCCTAAAGAAACCCACTCTCAACCCGTCTGATGTTATAAACTACAGGCCTGTCTCTCTCCTCCCGTTCCTGTCTAAATCACTTGAACGCGCTGTCTTTAAACAACTCTCCTGTTATCTCAATCAGAACAACCTTCTGGATCCGCACCAGTCTGGTTTCAAGGCAGGTCACTCCACAGAAACTGCTCTCATTGCTGTCACGGAGGAACTGCACACTGCCAAAACTGCATCCCTCTCCTCTGTCATCATCCTGTTGGACCTGTCTGCTGCATTCGACACGGTGAATCATCAGATCCTCCTTCGCACTCTCCAAAAACATGGAGTTTCAGGCTCTGCTCTTTCCCTCCTCACCTCATACCTGAAAGACCGTACCTACAGGGTGACTTGGAGAGGGTCTGAGTCCGACCCTTGTCAATTAACTACAGAGGTCCCTCAGGGCTCTGTTCTTGGTCCCCTCCTATTCTCCCTGTACACAAACTCGCTCGGATCAGTCATTAGCCCGCATGGTTTTTCATACCACTGCTACGCTGATGACACCCAATTAATTCTGTCCTTTCCCCGCTCAGAGACCCAGGTCGTTGCACGCATCTCTGCTTGTCTAGCTGACATCTCTCAGTGGATGTCTGCTCACCACCTCAAGCTCAACCTTGACAAGACTGAGCTGCTCTACCTCCCGGGAAAAGATTGTCCCACTCTTGACCTAACAATCAACATCGGCACCTCAGTTGTTTCCCCGACTCAGACTGCAAGGAATCTGGGTGTGATCCTAGATAACAACCTGTCCTTCACTGCAAACATCGCTGCTACAACCCGTTGCTGCAGATACACGCTTTACAACATCAGGAAGATACGTCCCCAGCTGACACAGAAAGCGACTCAGGTTCTGGTCCAGGCTCTCGTCATCTCACGCCTAGACTACTGCAACTCCCTCCTGGCTGGTCTACCTGCATGTGCCATCCGACCTCTGCAGCTCATCCAGAATGCAGCGGCTCGTCTGGTCTTCAACCTTCCTAAATTTTCCCACACCACTCCGCTCCTCCGCTCCCTTCACTGGCTTCCGATAACTGCTAGAATCCACTTCAAGACACTGGTACTTGCTTACCATACTGCGAATGGATCTGGCCCTTCCTACATCCAGGACATGGTTAAACCGTACACCCCAGCGCGTGCACTACGCTCTGCAACAGCCAAACGACTCGCTGCGCCCTCGCTGCGAGGGGGACCCAAGTTCCCATCGGCAAAAACACGTGGGTTTGCTGTCCTGGCTCCAAGATGGTGGAATGAGCTCCCCATTGACATCAGTACGGCAGATAGCTTGCACATCTTCCGGCGCAAACTGAAAACTCATCTCTTTCGACTCCACTTCGAGCGTTAGAACTATTAACAAAGCACTTTTATACTAATAAAGGACTGGCTTACCTAAAGCCAGTTGAGTAGTACTTGAAATGTTTGGCTCTATGAAACCTGATGTACTTATATGATTCTGTTTTCTTCAAGGTTGTGTCTTCCTGGTCGAATGTACTTATTGTAAGTCGCTTTGGACAAAAGCGTCAGCTAAATGCAATGTAATGTAATGTAATGTAATATTCCGTAGATGGAAGTAGGCAGTCCTTGAAATTTGCTTTATATGGGATTTAAAAGACAAATCCTCGTCACAAATAACACCACGATTTTTTACCGTGGTGCTGGAGGTCATGGTAATACAATTCGAAGAACTTTTGTTGTTGGACAGTTCGTTCCGAAGGTGCTGGGTATGGAGGACGGAACATGACTTAAGTATAAATAAATAAATGTATGAAGAAATACAGGAATAAATAAATAAATACGTAAATAAATAAATAAATACAGGAATAAATAAATGACGAAATAAATACAGAAATAAATAAATGTTGAAATGAATACACAAATAAATAAATAAAAGAATAAATGCATAAATAAATATGGAAATAAATACATCAATGTATAAATAAATAAATAAAAGTCGAAAATAAAACAGAACACACGTTATTATATATCTTTCATTTATTTCTACATTTACGAGACATACATTTATTTGTTTATGTATTTATGTGTCCGTATGCTAATGAGGTGGGCGGTCCTAACCTCAGTCTGAAGCAGGATTGGTTACAGGAGTGTGTGATCATTTCTGGCAGAGGGCTCTACTACTAACGCCTGGATAACCGCGCTTATTCGAATGCAGGAGCTTTACTGTTTAGCCCTTATCTTTATACATCCATGGTTTATCCACAGTTGTAAGGTTTATTTATGGATATTGATTTAAGAGCCATTGGAGATCATTTACGATCATTAGCGGACCATTTAGAGAACGGAGAACCAAAAGACTATGTCCAGTTTCGTGTGGAACGATGTATAGAGGACTTGGCTCAGCTCGACATGGATGTGGATGTTAACCCAGCTGTGTTTGAGAGTCTTCAAGAGGTTGCCCGCCAACTTGAAATCTTCTCGGAAACAGAGGAGGCGCCCCTTGGGCGTCCATCTTACATGTTGCCCCTAAACGTTATTGAAGCACATCTTCGTTGGGGCCACACCGCTGGGGACATCGCGCAGGTGTTCGGGGTGTGCGAAAGAACAATTCGTCGGAGGATGACACAGAACGGGATACGGTAGGTTTAATCCGCATTCTTTCACGTTTTTTGTCTGGATTTCCTTACTTTTATTGTTTTGGCGTAGGCCATATCAGTGTACACATTTGTTAGACGCATTAACTTGTGTTTAGTAATGATAACGTTTCATTAGCCTACATTTTCTCCATCCAAATTAGCCTACTTGTTTATAGATTGTTTACATATTTATTAAAATGGTAATAGGCAATTTATATGTTGAAACCAATACATCAGATAGACATGTGTCGGGGCAAAGATACAAACATGCTTTGTACACAAAACAAAGGTACCATTACCTCAGACATGATGTAGGCCTAATAATAGTAATGAGGTTTAAGAGACCAGCTAATTTGTTTCAGATGACACTTAAATCTTTCAATGCAGGTTAGTACAGAGCAACACACTCATTCTGATGTGTTTTGATTGTACAGTGCAAAAGGTGCGTAATTCCCTCGAAGCACAGGCAGACACAAGTGGCTTTCTCATAACGGGTTTATTCCTCCGAATCCACCATGAAAACTCGTTGGGCTGCATGCTCTGTAAACAGAGGGAAGTATTCTTCAGTTCTCTTCACAACTTATATGTATAAGAATACACAACTAACGGAGCTTTAAGTATCCGTGCATCTTACTCTGAGGGTGCTTCTCATGTTCTCGCTCTCTAACTCACGCGAGAACAGCATAACGAGATGTGAGCTTGGACTTCAAAATAAAAGACGAAATATTGCACGCATGAAACATTACAACAATAATAATTAGTACACTTAGAAAATACACATTACAGTTAAATTATGAACATGTAAAGGCTGCACTTACAAGGTGACTATTGTTTATTGTGACTTACTATTGTTTCGTTATTTTTGATGATCAGGGTCCAAGATCTATTAACTCTGTTAGATGGCAACAGTTTAGATGAAACTGTTACCCAAATTCTACAGCATCATCCCAACTCTGGATACAAAATGATGGTGGGGTACCTGAATGCACGAGGGATACGCATACAAAGTAAGGGATTGTTATTATTATAATAATCCTCCATGCAGTGTTTTTTTTTTACTACTTGATAATGAATCACATTATTCTGGCATATTTAGGAATGCTTTACTTTTCATTATGTTACTTGCAGTACACCATATCTCTGCATTTTCCCGAATATATCAGGACAGCGTGTCCAGGAATCCATGCGGCGTGTTGATCCAGGTGGAGTTTTGATTCGCACTCTGCAGCTGAACCCAAGAAGGCGTAGGAAGTACTTTGTACCAGCACCGAACAGTTTATGGCACATCGACGGAAATCACAAACTGATTAGGTATAGTATAATCATTAACACTCTCAAGCATTGCTCAAACATCCGCTTCACTACAGTTACAAAAGATGGGCCCATCTAAAGTGTTCTTATAATCAATCAGCTTCAATGCAAACCAGACTTCAAGATTCAAAGGCTTTATTGTCATATGCATGATAGCTTTTTTTATTGGTTGGTTAGGAAAATCTGAAGTCTCAGTCTCCTCTAACAATGCAACATACAATATTCTGTAGACATAAAAACAAGTTAAAACACTGCAAGAAGAAATATAAATGAAATGTATCAAATGATTAATTGCACCAAATTCCTCTGCATGCAAATTACTTTTACTATCAAAATTAAGATGATTTATGTTTTGTAATTATAACTTTTAGTAGGATAAGGCACCTTTTTAAATGTGTAAATGTCTGTACATACATTAGTGGATTGACCTTAATGTGTGCCTATACATATCCCTTTAGGTGGCGTTTTGTTGTGCATGGTGGTATTGACGGCTTTAGTCGTCTCATCGTGTACTTGAGTGCTGCCACCAACAATCGGGCAGCAACAGTTTTAAGAAGCTTTTTGGAAGCCGCCAATGTCTACGGTGTGCCATCACGTGTGAGGTCAGATAAAGGTGGAGAAAATGTTGACGTTGCACGCTACATGGTGGCAAACCGAGGAGAGAACAGGAATTCACACATTGCTGGCAGGAGTGTCCATAATCAAAGGTACCTTAAACTTCAAGTCAAACTTTTATCAAATTAAGTCTTTGGTAAAGATTGCAATGTCAACTATATGTCTTTTAGCTATTATTAATTTTATTTTTGTTCGTCTTCCTCTGTGAGATAAAACCATAGAAATAAAAAAGTTATATTTCTATAATACAAACACTATAATTATGACACCAACTGTATAATTTGACAAGAAGGATAACAATATTTTTCAAACATCTATTTAGTGGAAGTCCCAGCACGTTGCATGACCGGGCAAATTACTGTTGGAACTTGGATTTTGAATGTATTTTCCAGTCAAGAGAACCTTACATTAATATTGAACAACAACAGTTAATGTGGCATAAATATGGCATTAGTCCGTCTTTTTTTATACATCCATAGTATGTTCAGCTGATATATTTCCTGATCCAGTTTCAACAAAGCTTACAGTATAAAAACCTCACCCAAGTTTGATGAACTTTGCTCAAGCAAAATGTTGTTTGCTAAATCCAATTTCCAGCTTTTTTCCAGAGGCATTATTGTGCACTTGCCACTTAATCAGGAACATTTTCCTATTGAAATCGGCAAAAATGTTAATACTTAGCTTCTAATTAATGTAATTCAATTCTAAATTTACTTACCATTTATGGTAGGTGAAAGGTGATATTTGTAAGTTATTTTTTTTTGTTCACTTAGCAGACTAAATATTTTCCTTCCTTTTTCCTCAAAAGGATAGAAAGGCTCTGGAGAGACGTTTATGTGGGAGTGCTGGATCTCTTCTACACAATGTTTTTCAACCTAGAGAGAGAAGGCCTTCTCAATCCTGACTGTGAAGTGCATCTCTATGCTCTGCACTGGTGCTTTGTGCCCCACATACAGAAGCACCTGCAGTTTTTCCAGCAAGGCTGGAACTGCCACCGACTAAGCACTGAGGGAAACCGGTCCCCACTGCAACTGTGGACTCGCCATGAGCGTGAGGCCCAGCAGGAACATATACAGGTTTGATTGTATTCAATAGTTTTATTTTGACTTTTACTTTACTTTCCTACATGGGACCATGTTAACACTAATACCCACTTTTTCTGTCATTACACAAACTGTTTAAAACAAATAATAAAAGTGAGGTCCATTCCAAAGTGCATATAGTTGCACAATGTAACAAATAGTGGCCTGTTGTCGAGGAAACTGAATGTGATGGAATTATTTTATTCTGCATATCATCGGCACTTTAAACACTTCTATGAGGTATTCCTAAAATGCTGTGATCAACCAGAACAAGCGGTTAAGGAAGATAATGATACATCAGGGCTTTCTGCTCTCTCTAATTATTTGATTGATGTCATAGCTGTTCATGAGACATTAATCAGGAATTCCAGGAGATGATACAAAACGTTAGGTTATATAAAATGAATTAACTGACAAATATATTAAAACTTTGATTTTGGTTGACTCTAACTTTAGCTCTTGCAATTGCAGGTTGACATTGAGTTTGGAGTTGACTGGACTGGACCATGTGCTCATCGCCTGCCTCATGTTATGGTTCCTGAAGTTCAGCTGCAACGTTCACTGACTGACCAGGAAGTGGAAAGACTTCCAGACCCTGATGGCCCTCTGTCCAATGTGTGGAATGTCTATGTACAAACTGTGGGCTTATTGACTGAAATGCTACAGTAAATGTGTGTGTGTATCAAAAGTCTGTTGCTGTGGGAAATGTAGTCTTTTAAAGTTTCGACTAGGACGATTAGGTGACAATATTTGACTGAGTTACATGAAGACGCTGGTACCAAGATTCAGTATATTTCGATTTTAATACAATAAAAATTAGATGGTAATGAAGTTACGTTCAGTAGTCATTTGAAACATGTGTTGCACTGAACCATATGCTTGTTGTGAATCAACACTTACTGTAATGCATCAAGAAATATACATTTGTTACAGTTAATGAACATTTTGTAACGAATATCAATTGAAAACTTTGAAAATATATAAAGATAAACATGCTTTCTTTGTTATGTGCAATAACAAGGAAAGCATGTTTATCTTTATATATTTTCAGTGTTACACAAACTGGCCGGAGTATAGGCATTAACTGAGTTTGTTTTCCTCTCTGAAAACATAAATTTTTGGCCGGCCAAACAAAAGACAACAAATCTAGTACTAAGGTGTGTCCGTCTCTTCAGACCATCCCGAACCCAGTTTCAGTGCTCCAAATAGCAGCAAGAATGTCCCTTTCAAACATACAGTACTCTTTGTAATGTCCTGGAAGTTTCAGCTGGTGAAAGCATGTGGAAGAGCTGGGGAAGTTGCTCTCCACCACGGTCACATCCAGGCCATGTCTAGGAAGCACATTCCATCCTATCCAGAACTGCACAAGTTTCCCAAGGATAACGGGAGATGCTTTATAAAACAGAGAATAAATTCATTTTATTATAATTGCTTTCAGTTAATAGTTAAATAACAATAATGTTACTTAAATTACGCCTTGGATTGTTACTGTATCTTTAAAGATAAAAACAGAGGAAGCGCAGCTTTCGTTATAATAATTACAAACTTTCAGTAAACAAAGCTTGAAGACGTTGTTTTACCCATCTCAATAAATGTGCGCAGGAATCCTGTGAGCCTACAGGAATCCTCCAAAGAGACTTCACTGTCTTCATCCTCATCCTGTGTGGGCCAGTTTATCTTCTCCAACACCATCTGACAGATTTCGTTTTGAAAGGAGCCCAGTGAAAGCACAATAATAAACAGAACATACAAGAAACTGCAGGTTTTGCTGTGTAGCAGCAGAGTAGTCTAAAGATACAGTTGTTCTATTGGTTTAGCTCCTTTTAAGCAGCAAGTAGCATCATTTCATTTCAAAATATGTTTGCGTAGGTGAATGTTTGTTTTAATAAACTTAAAGCAATGTAGGTCTGAGAGTAGTAAATAAACCCAATTTCTAACTCCTGTGAGTTAGGAGGAAGGATTTGACTGAGCAGCATGAGATCACTTACCCGTGGTGTGCACTGCAAATCAGATGCTCTTGGAAAGAAGGGGAATCGTGTCTTTCCTCTCCGTCAGCAGAGGCCAGATCAGTGTCTCTTTTAAACCCCTTCGTAACTGCTTGACTTGTCTGGAGGTTCTTCCAAGGACCTGCACAATATTTGCATCACAGTAGAAAAGCAAAGCAGCCTGATTGATCTAATAGCCCAATAAGCATGTTTTAATACACTATTAACATCCAAATATGTATTTAACAAAAAAGCTCAAATGTGATATGCCAAAATGAGGTCCTACTTCAAAACTTCAACTCTGATTAGTCAGTCTGATTCATATGACCTGTTAAGAATACTCACAGCATGGAGGATCAGTTTATCAAATAGCCATCTCCTGTTGTCACATGTGACTAGAGGCAAATCCCAGGACAGTGCCAACTCATTGATGAGCTTTTTTTCTTCTGATGATAACTCTGCTGTTCCCTCCAGCTAATAATGGCAAGTAGAATGAATTTGATAAGAATCGTTAATTTCTCAATACTTGTATAAACATTCAACTTTGATACAACATAAGAAGTTTAACTTATAATCAGCATGTTAGTTGGTAACCTGTAAAAGCTATGTTTTGTCAAAAAACATCTTATAGGAGGACATCTGTAAGTGTTCTAATGATATTTAATATATCAGTGCATGGTGTTTTATAATGCTTCAGTAACCCCTGCTGGTGCAAAGTGTAGCCACTTGATGTTAACAGTATCTGAAAGTAGATCAGCTAAATAAATAATATCCAAAGGTTGAATAATAAAATAGGTTAGAAAAAAATTGACCATACCAACTTGATTGTCTCACGGATATCAAGGTCAACACAGTCCTTAATATATATTGTGGCTTCTTCCGGGGATCCACCAAAGAGCACATGCAGGACAGCTGGGCTCAGTCCACCTAGGCATGGCCCATCATGGAGGAATGAATATCCAATCATTCGGCCAGCAACAACAAAGAAGTCACTCTCCAAAAGGAGATGAGAAGTGGAGGGAATCAGATGATCTTGTTCCCCTTGTTGAGATCTTCATATGAAGTGAATACTTAAAACGAAAGTTAATTGAGATCATGGAATGAAGTGAATACTTAAAAACGAAAGTTAATTATAAATCATACATGATCAATCATATTCTTGTATAAACCCATAATGAGAATGCTTCTTGACGGTTTTTGAATATGTATCTATGCTTACAATTTTTTCTGTTGCTATTTGAGAACTTTGCGTTTTGAAAAGAGGGTGTTGTGAGTTTTCATAGTATGTTTAATACTTAAAAACGAAAGTTAGTTATAATCAAATATAATCAATTATATTCTTGTATAACTCACAATGAAAATGCTTCATATTTTAGGTTTTCTATAGTTACAGTATAAACAAAACCAAGTGGGTTGTTTAGGTTGAGTTTTCTTCCTCTCCTCTGGCAGCAGTCCAGAGAGAGGGGGGGGGGGGGGGGCTTCACACTAAGGGGAGAAACATTAAGAGGCCAAAGAGAGTTCATGTCCTTTTTACCTCATATGAAAGGGTGTCTTATCCCATAACAGCTGTGGAACATGTTGGGACATGTTCAGCCTTGTACATTATGCGCATGCGCGGTTTTCAACTGAATTGGGTGTAAGAGGAGGAGTTTGTTTTTTTTGGGTTTAGGATCCAGTTTTTTTAGCATAAAGAGACTGGTTTTTTGAGAGAGCGCGAGAGAGGGGGGGTGACCCCTGGTAGACTCTCTTCGGGTAGGCTGTGTGCTTCAGAGCTGGGTTAATAGCTCTCGGTAAGGTCCTTCTAGACGGGGTAAATATCTCTCGAATTTATTGGTTGTTGGCTGAGTGGAATGATTTGATGAGAGAAAGTGTGTGAACCTTTATAAATACCGCGACCTGTGGGGAAAACATCTGGTCCCCCGAATTTTGCGGATAGGAATGTGTTTTTGAAAGGTTAATCCGCCGTCTGTGTCGGAAAAAGTGTTTGAAAATTATAAATACCGCGACCTGTAAGGACCTTCCTTCGAATTTTGCGGATAGGAATGGGTTTTTGAGTGTTAATCCGCCGTCTGTGTCGGAAAAAGTGTATGAAAACTGATGTGAATAAATGGGTGAATGAAAAGTTGAATGCGCTTTTTATTGTCACCGGTCTTTTTACGAGGAAATACCTCTAAATTCTATCGGGAGAATTTTAAAATGTCACAACTGAAATGGGCAGTTGAAATTAAAACATTTTGGTAATAAATGTAAGACTGTGAATTAAAGTTTCATTTGAACATGATCACAGCACGGTGTTTTTGTTAGTATGATTATAATGTTGTGAGAGAGAAGGTAAAAACCCTGTATTAGTTTGGACCTATTTTTCTTCAAATAAACTGAATCCCACCTGTTGGATTGGGATCCTTTAAAAGACACCTGTGCCCTCCTCTCCTGCGTCAAAGGTAAGATTGCACCCTGCCACACACACTTAGGTAGGAGCACACTCCATTTACTGATATCAAAATCCTTCGGGATTGCTTAAACAGATTAAAAAAGAGTTGTCTGAATTGAAACAGCAGTTAATTGAAACCTTGGTTCTTCGGGAAGTTAGTAGAGGTGAGATCTTGCTGACGTTGGTGGATCTGAGCCACGCAGCAAACTTACATAGACTCAATAATCTTCGGAAAGGTCAATTAGGAGGTCAGAATAATTTGCCGGAATAAATTATCAGGACCTCTCAATACTCTAAACACCTTCAAAAAGAAGAGTTCCTCCAGGCACTGCAAATATAGGAAAACAGTCAAAGTAAATTGATAGTAAAGTAAAGGACATAAATATTCAACTATCACAAAGCATTAGTAAAGGAATTATCAAACCGCCACTGGATAGTGGTTGATCCTGTAGAAACCTACATGTTCACAGCAGCTACAATCACATCAGGTTTTAGGAATACGTTTTGTTTTCTGGGGTTAAGGGACAGATCTGTTTTCAGCCTGGAACTGGTACAAAAATACACATAACTTAGTGGCTGAGACCCAGCGATCAGCCATAGTAAATATTTACTTACCAAACTTCATCTCAAAACCAGCCTGAAGTTTTGACATGATGGTTGCAAAGAAATGCCGAGTCACACCATCACCAATGGCTGGATCTCCTTAAAAATGTAAACACACACACTACAGACATCAGTTTAACAAAAATATGGTTTGTTCATTTTTTTATCTTGGATTTTGTTTGTAACCGAATTACCCTTAAGTGTGCATGTCAAGGGGCAAGCCCACTCAACATTTGCCTTCTTATAAAAAGTAAGGACTGCTCTTTCCTTTTCCTCTGCACTGTCTCCAAGATCCATAGTAAGACACAAGGATTTTCCAGTTGCATGCTGGCTTAAAATGTCTTCTTTAAACATCTTTGCTGCCTCTGTGGGATCTGGCGCTATTCTCCAATCTAAAAATAGTTTAAAAGGTTTCCAAATTAATATTGGATCAAGTGAAATGTAGAGAGCAACAACTTATTGCAATACATGATGTACTTAATAAAGGATGTTACACACCAGAGAAGCCACTTTCCTCAGTGGGATCGATGTCAACTACCTCAGGAGAAGGCAACATTTCCTGAGGTGGCACCAAGTGTCTTGTGTTCCTGGCCCTTGTTGTCTCATTTCCCTGTGCTCCTGTGAACGTGCTTTCAAATCTAACTTGACTTCCGGAGGCCCTTTCAGTTGTCAACTCAATCTGTACCTCACCGCTGCTCTGTGATGGTCTAGTGTAAAAAGAGGTTATTTCTGTTATTCGGTCTAGTATACTTTACATTACATATCACACTCTAGAAAAAGATGGGCATATAAATAGAATGACAAGTAAACCAAATGTTACTTTTCCTCAAAACTAACATCCAGAATGTATATCTTTCATATTTAAATGTATTATAGAGGACAGCAGAATATGGTGTTACAGAGGGATTGTTGGAACAAAAAGTACTAATATCTGGCCCCATAATTATAACACCTCAGATGTGCTGATATGTCAAAATATTTTACATCCATTTGCAGCATCCCACAGCCTTATGCTTATTGGTTATTGTGTGTATACACATGCAGTTGCAGTGTGCCTGGCGAATGTGATGTTTAGTTCTGTAGAGAGTAATACCTCATGCCGTTATTGCTGTGATCCTTGATTCTGGAAAAGGGGAACTCCTCTCCACAGATGACACATTTCTGATTTGGTCCAATTAACACGTTGTCGCCTTCTGATCGACATGCCTGTAAACAAAATAGTTTTAAACTACATCACAAGCGAACAATTATGTTACTGTAAGTCACAGGTTCCACTTTAATATTGTGACACCACTATAGATGTGAGGAACTTACAGGGTCCAAATTCAGGGTTCTTTGCATTGGTCTAATGAAAACCGTAGAATGGCCAATCTGGGTCTGAGGGTCCTTCAAATATCTGACATAGTAACCCTCATTGGGACAGGGGATCACAATCAAGTGGCGACTTCTCGTAGTGCCAGATATTTTTAGCAACTCGAAACCGCCACCGTTCCGCAGTTTTGGATAGGCATCCATCAAGAATTCGAGGAATTCATTTGAATCTGTATGGCTGCCTAGAAATAGATGATACACATAAGAGATCTAACATAAAGATAATGTTATGATTGTAAGGGTAACTCAATATATTTATATATCACAAATGTACATTTACCATAAAAAATAGACAGAAAAGAAAAGAGCGATTGATAATCGTCATTCTAATGACTGACAAACCTTTAAATGTGAGCCGTTTTTCACCAAAGCCAGCAGCAGCGAGTCTTTCTTTGGCGTATCGGTTGGGGACTAAGGCTGCATTCTTGTCCTCAAGGCAACAGAATAAATGGGTATAAGAATGCAGGTGTGCAGGACCAGAAAGGGTTTGCCGCCCTGCCATCCTCCTCCCTCCCATGTAGGGGCCAAACAGTCTTGAAACTTCGGCTAGGATTTATTTATTTATACATTGATGTATTTATTTCCATATTTATTTATGCATTTATGTATGCATTTATTCTTTTATTTATTTATTTGTGTATTCATTTCAACATTTATTTATTTCTGTATTTATTTCGTCATTTATTTATTCCTGTATTTATTTATTCCTGTATTTATTTATTTATTTACGTATTTATTTATTTATTCCTGTATTTCTTCATACATTTATTTATTTATACTTAAGTCATGTTCCGTCCTCCATAGCTGGGGGCCTAGTATAATGACTTCTGTTTTGTCGGAGTTTAATAATAGAAAGTTGCTTGTCATCCATGCCTTTATGTCTGTGAGGCATTCTTGCAGTTTAACTAATGGAAATTGTACATCTGGTTTAATAGATAGATACAATGTATCATCTGCAAAACAATGAAAATTGATGGAGTTATTCCTTATGATATTGCCCAATGGTAGCATATATATGATGAACAGGATGGGTCCAACAGACCCTTGCGGTACTCCATGACTGACTGTAGTTTGTAATGAGGGTTCATCGTTGACAGATACAAACTGAGACCGTTTTGATAGATAAGACCTGAACCAGCTTAGTGCAGTGGCTGGATCAAGTTAGCTACCTAGCTAGTAGCAAGCACGTTAGTTAGCATTACAGCCTTAGCCTTGTCATTTTTATTAGCCTTAACCAGGGGCGTCGCCTGGACCTGGAAACATTCGGGGCTTAGCCCACAGTGGCGGCGCTACAGTCAAATGTTCTACTGCAAGACTCCCCACACGCACATACACAATTGCGCCATCTGGTGTCACAAACGTGTGCCTGCATTAGCTTTGTTACGGCAATGGATTGTGGGAGATTCTCATAGCATGTGAGGATCTCTTGAGGGTAAGGTGCCTGTATTATCTCGGTGGACAAAATGTATGTTTTTATTTTATAAGGACAATAACGTACTGTTGTGTTTGTTTAGTTTAATGTTAATTGTTTAATGCTCACAGTCACAGCAACATGTTTTTTGTGTGATTGGTAGGGGTGTAACGGTTCACAAACATTTCGGTTCGGTACGTACCTCGGTTTTTTGGTCACGGTTCGGTTCGGTACAGCAGAATTTTTTTTCACAAAACAAAACATATATATATATATATATTTTTATTATTATTATTAAACTGTGAATAATGTATTCACTCAAATAAATACAAAATATAATAAAATGAACATTAAGGTGCAGCATGTCGATGAACTGAAATAATCTGTATTTGAACTGAACTGTACTAGCACCTAAGCAGCCAGTTTGACATTATGACTTGCTTGTCATTGTATTTTCATGTTGTTTAAAGAAAGATGAACTTGTCCACATTGCTTGCCGAAAGGGCAGATCTGCTGGCACTAACAATGTCTCCTGCTGTGGAGAACACCCTCTCTAGGGACAGAGGTAGCAGACACAGCCAGGTAGCGCTTTGCTAACATGGCAACATAAGGATATTTGGCGTTTGTAATAGCTTTGGCTCGGTCTGAACTCTCTGCGAGTGGTGGAGGCTTAAATGCTAGTGGGAGTTGGGTTTGCACTTCAGTCATTTTTTCTTTTGGTACCGGTGATATTCACGTTCGGGTGATGCCTTTTCAAGAGTGTGCAAGTTTGATGTATTGCCAGCCGCGTAACCAATTTTAGTTGAACAATGCCGACAAACAGCTTTGGTTCAGTCCACCTGTCTTTGTCCGTCATCCTTGTTCGTAACTGCGAAACCAAAATGTTCCCAAACCGGAGACTTCAATGATGCTGGAGGATTTTCGAGCTCAACTTTATCTGCTTTCGCCATTTCGACAGTTCCTCAAATTACTGACTACATTTGAACGCATCCCTCTGACCAGCTCTCATAGTATGCCTCTCATCCAATGAAATGACTTGCTCGCTCTATGACGCGTTGAACCCAATGTGAGCAAATTACTCTGAATGCTGCGACGCAGCACCTGAGATTACTTCCAAAAGTTATTCACGTTCTCAATTTTTTACGTTTAACGTTATATTCGTTCGGTACACTTCGGTACACACCTGTACCGAACCGAAGGGCCCGTACCGAATAATTTCGGTACGGGTACGTGTACCATTACACCCCTAGTGATTGGCTATTTGTTTTATATGATTTATCAACGTGATCATCAATAGCTAATCTGAGCACCAGAACCCAGCTCACGTGTCCTTTTATGCTGTCCATTGAAATGCAGGTATGTGAGTTTTGTACACCAGTGTATTTATGTGTAATGTTTCACATTGCTCCACATGATGCCTTGACTACAAAGTCTTCCATGTTTCTATGCTTCTTCCTCTGTGTCACAGTTTCGGGAATATCACGATCATTGCACAGGGCCTTGGTCTTGTCATAGACCTCATGTGCTTTCTCGTTACTTCGGTAACTTTTCAGTGTGTTCTCAACTGCTGTTTTGTAATCTACTGCCTGCACCAAGTCAATTGTTTCTTTCTGCAGGTATTTAAGCAGGCCCTGAGTGGTTGAGAGCAGTGTCTGGAACATGACAGCATGTAGATGGTACTGCATTTTCAAAGCTTGCTTTCCAGTCCCTTTACTAGAGGGGCTGAAAGGCTCCCTAAAGTCTTGATCAAAGTAGGAGGTTTTTGACATGCCCAGCGAACAAGTTGTTTGTCCCCTACCTCTAGCTGTTTCTGAAATGTTTGCAATCTCTGATGGTGGACAAGAGATGTGGAGAAGAAAGAGTAGAGACACTCCAGGAGATCAACGCAGGTATGTGAGTTTTGTACACCAGTTTGTATAAGTTTAATGTTTCACATTGCTTGTGAAAACTATACTACCACTATACGATCACTGATGTTTTGTTGTTGACTGGACACTTATTTTGTAAAAGAGATAGCATGAGAGGATCTCTTAAGCAATGCAGCTTACGTGTCCTTTTTATATGCTGTCCATTGAAATGCAGGAAAGTAATCACCAGCTCTGAGTGATCTGTTGCCGAGGGGACACTACACCGGAGTTACATAAGCAGAGATAAAGTGCTATTTTGAGGGAACTCACCTCCTCTGGGGTCCCCCAGGAAGACTTTTTTTAAATATTGAAGTTAAAAGCATCAATCTTGTGCACTTTGAGAGCAACATTAAGAGATATGATACATCTCTCAACACCCATATGTCAAAAATAAATCAAAGAATCAGAATCAGAAACGGGTTTATTATTTAAAAACACTTCATTTTCCAATTAAATCATAAACTATGTCAAATTATTAGAAGTTGTTAGTAATCAGATTAAACAGAAAAAAGGGATGGAAGGAGGAAATAATAATCCCTCATCTCTTGCTGTTTCCGTTTGAAATGATCTCTTTTGCTGGCCAAATGGAAAGCAGTGATGTCTCACTTGCCTTGGCCCTGTATCTGCAGTCCCTAAATCAGTCATGTTACCCATTGACTCTTGTCTGTTCTGGTGTTCCTGTTCATTGTTGTCTCCATTGTTGTTCTTGTCTGTTGTATCTCCTTCTTGTGTGTCCCTTTCTCCTGTTCCCCTTTCTTCATCCTCTACTCTGTTTGGCTCATCTGTGATGACTGTGTTGGTAAACACAAACAAGTATGTAAGTCAATCAGTTTCCAGCTCTGTCAAATAAATGAATTTCAAGATACACACATTTGTCTTCATTAAAATGAGTGTCACCACACTGTCACAAAATGTAATACTAACCAATTGAAAATAGTTAAATTTACATCTCTTGTAGATATCACTGTTAAGAGTAGTTGTCTGCCAATAGGACAGAATCATTCCTATACAAATGCAGTTTGAGTAATTCACTTAATATATTTACTTAAAACTTTAATATAGTCATTTTCACTTAATACTCTAATATAGTCATCTTTCTGCATTCAACACTAAGGAAAGCTGTACAATTTGACATGATAATGAGGAAAAAAGGCCTCTGACAATGCAGATCATTTTTTGATCATATCAATTTTAAGATGCGGGTCAAGGCTTAATATTTGGGAGCATATGTCCCTTGCTCCCTTTCAGGAGCCCCACTGGATTGGCTTTGATCTGAAATATTTGTATAAAAAGCTTGTTAGCTGGCTGTCCATCTCATAATGTTCACATAGAAACTAGCTGTCAATAGGAAATATAAATCAGAAGAATTATATTTTCATGCAAAATCTGTCACAAAAAGAGGTTGCACATTTAAATGCAGGTGTTGTTATGGCAACGTCAGTGGCCAGACAGCCACATTTACTGCTGCAAATACGTTCAAACATGCTGTCGACACGTAAAGCAGTGGCAACTATGCCACCATTTCAGCTGACTTTTTCTCAGAAATACTGTCACATAACATCCATATATATTTCAGTGCTAGGTTGATGCTTAGCTAAGCTAACTATGAAACACTTTAACTGACAGGACTCAGGATCAACTGTGTACTACTGTAAGGTAGCTTCTAGCTTCATGTCGAACACAGACAGTAAGTCAACATTTCCCAGAGAGCTTTCTTTGAAATCACCAAGTAACGCTAAAAAAACACAACATTTAGATTGTATGACAAAGTGTTTATTTAATATATCTGGCTAGCTATAGCTACTTGCTAACGGTTTAGCTTACCCGCGCGATTCAAAATAACGTCAACGTAGCTATAATTTATGCTTTGCTTACATGTTCGCATAACTTGTAAGTTTACTGACACCTTGTTCATCTGGCTCAGGTGGTGGCTCTGGGGTTGTTGTGTGACCCACCACTTGAGAATTGCCGTCTTTTTTATTAAAGAAATGTCTAATGTCCATCTTCAGAATCTCCGCGTCCGGGGCTGACAGTTTAAAGTTTAAACATTGTCACAGAGGAGAGGTAAGGTACCTGTCAGCCAATAAAACACGTTTATTTCCATATAACTCCCTGATTGGTCTGGTGGCGTCGTCTTGCCTCTGTGTTGCATTCACTGAACATGGGAAATTACAATTCTACCGTCCGTCCTATAGGTAAAGTAGGTTAATGTATTATATTATTGAGGGAGAATTTGTCCGGGGCTAAAGAAAAAACCCCAGGCGACGCCCCTGGCCTTAACATGAAGTGAGATTAAGTAACCCAAAATGTTAAACAGTAAGAGTAGTAGTCATATTTGGTGAACCCTTTGAAGAGTACTGTCACACCGGTGTGATCATTCTATAATACACCATTTAAGCCCGGGGGAGAAATGCTAACGCTACATTAGCATTGGTGATCTTTTCTACTTCATGCTATCTGCACAAATGGTTGACATTCAACTTCAAAAAGATCAGGCAGTTCAGAGAGAATCAAAGGAAGGCAGGCAGGCAGCTATGCATGACATTCTTCTGGACGTGTTTCATTGTGGTGATAGTGAGGGTAGTTAATACCTTGTTTAGCAAGACAGTAGTGACGGCCATCTTGGTGACGTCTGTGTTGTTGTGCGAGAGCAGAGATGTAGTTCATTGAGCGTTTCACACAAAAAAATGTGTTACTTCACAGTTTTACGACACATTTTTTTTTTTTTTACTGGCAAAATTATCTTTTAAATTGGCAAATATCATATGTGTAATTCGTGGCACAATTCAAACGGGGTCGAAAGATAATCTTTCTCTCTCCATTGACTTCAATACATAGCCCCATAATAAACACGCTGCGTCGGTTCAGCAATTCTCCGCAAGGGTTTTTGAAATTGGTCCGTGCGCAAAGCATTGTGGGGATTTTAAGGACGCAAAGTCTACCCATGTGCAGCCTCAAAATTACCGTGGGGGGGGGGGCGATTTTTCACTCACACCCAAAACGCTTGGTACTATGGGCCTGGCCCGTGAGTGGTATAATTTGAGTACAGTGGTGCTTCCTCAGAAGGTCTCTTTATGACTGTAATTGGAGGGTGTTTGAGGAGTGGTGGCTCCAAAAGGGACACGTCTCTTTTCAATGTCCTGTCGGTGTGATTTTGTCATTTCTGCAGGACTTGATTGATAAACACAGAGCTTTCTCTACGAAATTAACCCCTTGACTGCCTCACAGTTTTCAGATGCTTTTAATACAATCCGATTTGTAAATTAGAGGTGAACTGTGCTTTTAGTGCGGATGAGCTTATCTCTTTGTTTGATTCGACATGCACACTAATACTGGATTCTGTTGCTACTTTTACGCTTAGACGCAACAAAGTTCTCTTAGAGCCGTGGCTCAATGATTGTACTCGTGCTTTTAGACGCGCTTGTAGGCGTGCTGAGAGAAAATGGAAAAAGGATAAACTTCATGTCTCCTTAGAAATTCTTCGTGCTTGCCTTTCCGATTATCAGACGGCAGTTAAAGCAGCCAAAACAGAGTATATTTCTCTGTTAATCTCCAAAAACAGCCATAAACCTCAAGTTCTTTTTAATGTCCTTAATTCGATCATTAATCCTTGTGATGCTTCTCCAATTGTGCCATCAACTACTCTCTGCGATACATTTCTTAAAATGTTTATCGAAAAAGTATCTGCTCTTAGGCTATCCTATACTAGTGCTACCTCAGATCCTGCTCCCTTTCTGTGCCATGCTGTCCTCGACCATTTTGAGCCTGTATCCCTCTCTTCTCTTTCGGAAGTAGTCAAGCACCTGCGGCCGACAAACTGCACCTTAGACAGCATTCCCTCTCGCTTCCTTAGAGATGTTTTTGAATCAGTTGGAGCAAGTATTTCATTGCTTGTAATTCTCTTAGCTCAGGATGTGTCCCAGCTGCCTTCAAACATGCCGTGGTTAAGCCACTACTTAAAAAGAAAAATCTCGATCCCTCCATTCTCGCAAATTTCAGGCCCATCTCCCAGCTACCCTTTTTATCTAAACCCCTGGAGCGAGTAGTCTACACCCAGTTGCAGTCATTTTTAACCACGCGTGGTATCCATGAAAAATTTCAGTCTGGCTTTAAACATATGCATAGTACTGAAACAGCCCTTTTAAGAGTTTTTAATGATCTGCTCTTAGCCGTGGATTCAGGCAGCCCAGCTGTTTTGGTGCTGTTGGATTTAACTGCTGCCTTTGACATTGTGGATCATAGTATCCTGTTGTCACGGCTTGAACAGTCCGCAGGCATTATAGGCTCTGCTCTTGCATGGTTCAGGTCTTATTTGACAGACCGTAGCTTCTCAGTGCAGTTAGGTGTCTTCTCCTCTGCCAAAGCCCCTCTTACCTGTGGGGTTCCCCAAGGCTCGATTCTGGGCCCCATCCTTTTTCTATTGTACATACTGCCCCTAGGTTCAATTCTTACAAAATATAATATCCCCTTCCATTGTTATGCTGATGATGTACAGATCTATCTGCCTCTCAATCAAAATGCCAACGCATTACAGCAGTTGAAGGACTGCTTAATAGAGATTAAATCCTGGCTGAGTCAAAACTTCCTCACATCTTTTTTGGACCCCAACCAACAGTCTCCCCGGTTGATATTCTGGGCTCCCTCAATAAAAATATCTTCCCCTCTGTTATGAACCTTGGAGTGACCTTCAACAGCGCCTTTAAATTTGATAAGCAGGTTAGCACTGTAGTCAAGACCTGCTTTTTCAAAATACGACTATTGGCTAAGACCAAGTCGTTTTTATCTGTTAAAGACCTAGAAAGGGTTATTAACACCTTTGTTACCTCGAGACTGGATTACTGCAATGCTCTGTATGTGGGTATGGATCAGGCCTCAATTAGACGCCTCCAGCTAGTTCAGAATGCAGCTGCACGTCTTCTCACTGGCCATAAAAAGGGCGACCATATCACCCCAATTCTGGCTTTATTGCACTGGCTTCCAGTTCGGTTCAGAATAGATTTTAAACTCCTTTTATTTGTTTTTAAAGCCCTAAATGGGCTGGCTCCTGCCTATATAGCCGAACTCCTCCATCGCTACACCCCAGGCAGAGCCTTAAGGTCGGCTGATCAGCTGCTGTTGATAGTGCCTAAGACCAGGCTTAAAACCCGAGGGCATCAAGCTTTTGCAGCGGCTGGCCCTAGGCTCTGGAATACTTTGCCCCTCCATGTGAGGTCGGCCCAGACCCTGGGGGGTTTTAAATCAACACTTAAAACTCACTTTTTCTCTTTGACTTTTGTTTAATTATCTATGTATTCATTTTAGGGCTGTCAAACGATTACAATTTTTAATCAGATTAATCACAGCTTAAAAATTAATTAATCATGATTAATCACCATTCGAACTGTCCAAAATATGCCATTTATTTATGTATATTGTTGTGGGAATGGAAAGATAAATGAAAGAAGGCAGATATATCCATTTAACATACAGTATCTATGTTTATTATAACATTGTTCTGTGTGTCAAAATGAAAGATAGCCCACACACCTATCAATCATCAAACCATGGGGTCTTAATTCATTACGTGTTGATTTCTATCAACAGGGGAGTACTTCAGAAAAGTCGACGGGGGGGGGGGGGGGGGCTAGTGGAGTACTTCGTGACCACAGAGACTGTGAACGTTGTGATCAGCTGTTTTAGCGCAGTTCTCCAGTGAAGGGGGGGGGGGGGGGAGTCTCCCTCCGCAGCCGGTTGGCGTAGTTTTGGCACAATTCCGTTGTACAGACCGACGTTAACAGCAGCCCTGTCTGTGCACACGGAGACCGACTCTGTCGTCCGGTGATCTAACCGCCTTCTGGAAAAGCTTCACAAGTACGTCGGTACGCAAATGCGCTTTGTGACACAAGTGACGGTACGCATTTCAGATTACGCACATAACCTGCGTACCAGTTATGTGTTACCTGTACTACAGCAAAAGTATTCTCCGTCGGGACTTCCTGCAACAACACCATGTCGTTATCTTGATTCTGATTGGCCAGAAGACATTATCAAAGATGTTCTATTGAGACAAAAGTTTTCAAAACTGTGGCTACTGAAATCAATTTTACGAACTGCTGTCTGTGCAATTTACTCCGCGAGTTGGCAGACTTTATTTTGCTTACTTTAACATCATTTTTAATGGTGGGGCCAAGCCATTTCTTGGTATGGGTGTAGCCTACCTCTATGGAACGCCCTTTGCGTCACAATTCACGCGTTTATTCGCGCGTAGTTTCGCGCGGATTAACGGGGAGGTCCGTTTATTCGCGCGAAAGTACGGGGAGGTCCGTTTAAGTTCAAAGTCTCAGTAACCAATCAGTGAAGAGCAAAACCAGACCAAAGCAATCTGTAGATGAAAAGTTCCGGACATTGTGAGGCTGTAAATTGTACGTTATTCCAGATTCAGGGGACTATGTATTAATTTGGCTTTCAATATAATAAATATATCAATCAATATAACCTGACTTCATTGTCTTTTAAAATAAAATCGCCTTACCTTACTGAAGGGTATTTATGTCTCCTTAAATCACCTTTTAAATGTACTTCTTATAACATGGCATGGTGTAACATATCAAAATGTTCAGTCTCTGGTCTTGCTAGAAATGCAATGTCACTCACCTTAGAGCACTGTTTTATGAGATACTTAGCTTAGAAATCAGATTTTTGGAAAACTTAAAAACTCTTGTGAAAACACAGATGTACTCATGTCATCCATTTTTTTTGGTGTTTCAGATTTGGTTTACCAACGTTTTTGGTTCACAAAAGTAGTGAAATATATTAATTACACTATAGGCCAATATAAATGTGTTGTTCATGTCTAAATTAGAATTTGGAGTAAAATAGTTCTATCACTCTACTTTCACCACAGAAAAGTTACATCAGGACTGATTCATGACTTCATATTCCATACTGAGGTTCATGTGATGTGTACAAATACAAATTGAGCATTACAACTTCTTTTTTCAACCAACTATTTATGTTAACATAAGAAACTGTAACATCTCAATATTTACAATACAGGGTTCATACACTTTTTCACCAATGATTTTAAATGACTCCTTCATGTGGCTAGCATGCGCTGCCTCGCCCATATTCGAAATATTGAATATGTTACAACACAGTTTGCATTTAGCACGTCTTGGGTCAATGTCTTTTGATAACCACAATTGGTACGTATTCTTTAGAAGCCATACATTGTTGAAACTGCACTTCCCTGGCATCTTTATATCAAATAGTAGCTCCTGTAGACTAGAGGGCATGATTGTAAACATCTCTCACCAGCAAAATACTGCCACAGTTGCCATTTTACGTTTCATTATACGATACATTATTTATTATCATTATAGTATTACTATTTCGGCGATTAGATAACATATAAATTATATTTGATGCAACTTTAGTTATATTTCCATGACTTTTCCAAAACTTTGGGGAAAATATTGCATTCCATGACTTTTCCAGGTTTTTAATGACTGTACGAACCCTGACAATATCAGAACTTTCTCAACCAACTATTCATTATAAATGTAAAGGCAGGGGGAGCAGTGCCATGGTCTTTGTCTGTCTTCCAAGACAGTGGGTCTGGCTGCTGTGTAGGTGGGGGTGATGGTGCATGGGCTGCTGGTGGCTGTGTCGGCGGGAGGGAGGTGTGCTAGGCGAGACTTCTTTGCTGGCTGTGTTGATTGTGATGGCTGTGGTGGAGGCCTTTGTACCGAGGTGTATCTTAATCTTGTGGCAGGCACAGATGGAGGTGGAGGCTGCTGTAGTGATGCTGGTCCTCTGGTCCTTGGTGGTGATGGCTCTGGTAAAGGCCCTTGAGCCACGGTAGATCTTGACCTGGGTGCAGGCACAGATGGAGGTTCTTGCAGCTGTGAAATCGGAAAGAAATACAGGACAATAATTACTACTAAGTTCATTAAAATATAAAGTTCAAGTGGAATGTTTCTCCCCTCTCTCTCTATTTAACTATGTTACACCCACACAATGAAAGTACACTATTACTGTAATATTTACCTATCTTCAAATGGATCCTTGTTGTTGTTGCTGTATTCTCCAGGTTGTGATGCTCCATCTCCACTGCTGCTACTGTTACAAGTCCGCTGTGCTGGTAATCAGATAATAAGCCTGTTGAACAGGAGAAAAGAATGAAGCAGAGGAAAAGTTGCTGCCGTTTGTGTGGTTGTCCTAGCCAGAATTTATTAAACACATTAATAAATTCACTTACAAATTATATCCGTTTTCTCTATTTATCTAATCATTCTCTGGTTTGACGCCACATGTATCTCTGCGTTGTGTTGTGTGGTCGAATGAATATGACTTCCTTCTTGCCAACCAGGTTTATTATCTGTGCAAACAGAATATAATGAAATGGCTTCACCAGCTTTCTACCTCAATACTTCTCCTCAGTGAGGCCTGAAGCTAACTGAGAATGTAAAAATACATTTAGCCAATCAAAATAACTATGTCTGACATATTTCGTTTTCTAATCAAAAATGGACATAAATGCACATCCCATATTATGACTTTCATGAAGGATTAAAGCCTTTTTCATTTACAGTATATAATACAGTGATAACAGATAACACACACAACCCGACTGTACTCACTTTAACATGGCTGTTGTACAGGCACAATATTAGCATAGCATTAGCGCTTTAGCATTTAAATAATATGAACAATTATGACCTCAGGCCAGCATTTCACATATTTATACAAACAGAATAAACTTAAAATGTAAGCCAGACTAGTGCACGGGACTCATTACACAAAGTAACATAGTAGAGCGCTACATTATTCAGGGAGCCTGTGTTAAAGAAGCTAGCGGACGCCATTAGCCACACGCTAGTGGCGTAGCTCACAGAATGACATTAAGGTTAACTACACATTAAACAGTTTCAAACACACTTCTTAGATCGAAATATGACATAATCTGTGTACACACTACTCACATGTTGAACAGGAGAAATGAATGAAGCAGAGGGAAAGTTCCTGCCATGTGTCTGTCTTCTTCTTCTTCTGTGGTGGAGGTGTGTTTTTGAAGAGGGAAGAGGGATTTTCACTTGTATTTCGTTTGTTTCTGTTTCAATCGTTTCTTTAACTGTATGATCTTACGTGGGGATATTTGTACTTGTTAGAAATTAAAATCAATGTTTTGATGGCATAATGTACCTTAAATGTACCTTTAGTTTAAATGCTGTTTTATACTGAAAAACCAGAAGTTCTTGTGCACAACCAGTTAGACTTTTATTCTGAAAATCCTTCACCTCCGGTTAGCATTTAGCATGAGGCTAATATACCATTTCCTATAGAGGTGAATTTGGCAGCGATATGATATGATGTTGCACACCGAAACCTACTGATTTCAACACTACAACTATAGACGTCGAGATATTATTATTGTTGGATATTAAATGAAGGTACAGTTTATTTGAGTAAGTTATCGTTTACAGATGTGGGTAGCATGTCACAACATTCGGAGCGACCGGAAATCGAATTGCTGTGAAGGATTTCCTGTATTTTTTGGAGTGTTGATTACAGCGTTTGGAATGTGTTGAATGGAAAGTCATGAAAGAGTTAAGGAGGAGAAAAGGAGTGTTTAGATATATATTGAATGTACAATGTCTGTATACTGTGATATGTGTAACAACGGACATTAAATAGTCGGAGAGCCGCCCCCCAGGGAGGAGCCTGCAGAAGCTATATAACAGCAGCACCTGGGCGGTTCGGCCTCTTTTCTCTGCTAGCGGGGAGCCAGAGGCAGCTGCTTTTCTGTCGGACAATATCCTGTTTGTGACTTTACCGCGCCTTTTTTATCAATTAAAGTACCAATTTGAAAACATCTCAGAGACTCCATTTATTCTCCTTTTTAAGCTTCTCTTTCCTGGACGCGAGAATAACCATCACAGTTAACAATTGGAATGACCCCGACGTGATTTTCGTTGCACCGGGAGAGACTACACGCGGCTGTTCTCCGGAGCCGCTGGCAAACCCGTTCGACACACAGAGAGCTCAAACTACGGTAAAGAAGAAGCCTGTTACGTCAAAATTCTTCAATAGTTTATGCAGAACAATCTTAGGACTGTGTGTTGGACGGCTGCTTCCGGTTCCTGAAAATAGCTGGGAAATTAATGTTAAAACAACCAAATTTATAACAATAACAATCATATAACACGTGGCGTTGCATTGTCACAAGTAGGGTGAGTTCAAATTACTTATTTGTCTTATATTTAACCCTGCATGCTATTTGTTTGTCTGTTATTACATGTCGGCGAGGCTAATCATTTCAATTGTTTCTTGTTACGTCTCAATTTAAACGTGAATGGTTTTAGGCCATTAATCAGTGAGAGACTGGTTGAGACAAGAACAAAGTGGAGTGAGTGTTTGTGTTAAGGACAGTGTGAGGCTGTTTTTACTTTTAAAAGTTCTTTGTGTGATGATGGCAATCATTTAAAGTGTTTCTTGTTACGTCCTAATTTAAACGTGAATGGTTCTAGGCCATTAATCAGTGAGGGACTGGTTGAGACAAGAACACAGTTGAGTGAGTGTTTTAATTACAGCAAGGGGCTTTCTTATTAAAAAAGTCCTTGTTGAGGAAAAGGCCTGAAAAGTTTGAAGCTTTCAGTGGTTGTTTTTTCTGTTTTCTAACAGACATTGCGCGTGGTTTACGACGAGGAGTGCGACATTCGTGCGTTAGACAGACGCTATTCTGCTAATAGTGTTTGCTTGGCGCCTTACTTTGTCCCATGATAGCGTGTTTAAATAGAGGAGATAACCATACTGGCTCTTAAAGTCAAAACATTACGTACACAGGTTGAAGGCTGTGACGTAAGGGTATAAGGCCCATTTATAATTGTAAATTACATAGAAATGTTATTTTAAACTGCAGTGTTGTTTTGTGTTGAGAATTAAAAGATCACCCTCATTATTTCAACTCCGCTCTGAGAGCCACGAGGTGGTTTCAAATCCCTTTGTTCTTCAGGTCAAAGGTTGGAAAATCAGTTGCCATCTTGTCTTGTCCTCGTGTTTACAATGAGCAATGGCAGTCGCCATTTCGTGAAATGCTAATTTGAAAGTACTCAGTCCTACTCACATGAGCCTAGGCACTCCTAGGAAGTTTGATATTTGTAGGATTCTGTATTTGAGATATTCTTGTTTGCAAGTGCGTATTGGCGGTTTATTTGAGATATTCTTGTTTGCAGATGTGTTTTGGCGGTTATGTGCTGTGTTGTTTAACCATATTCTAATTTTCTTCTCATTTTTAAGGAAATAAGCTTCTTCTTGTTAAAAAGAGGTCAGTTTTGCAACAGCTATCCCTAGTGGATTGAGCTGGAAATTACAACAGCGCACTCTGCTGGTAATACAGAATTATTACAAAGATACTATAACATTTTGAAGCTTGATTTTGAGTATTATGAATGAACACATGCGCAAATCGCCAGGACAGAATTACAAAGTGGTTTCTAATTAAAAGATGAGAAACTTTCAAACTAGGCTGTAGAATATTCAAACACCAATTGATTAAAGCTAACACAAATTATGACATTTACATAATTTCATGCACACAGTAGATTTAGATTTTCACCAGATTTCTAATTTTCATATTTTAAAGTCAAAACCATACACTGTACAATTTTTTATTTTATCATTTCAGATTTTAAAATTTGCATAATTTGTATCTTTTAATTAACTTTATTATTTTAAAAAAAAATCATATAAAATAATTTAAAAAAAATCTTTAAAAAAAAACTAAAAAAAACTTAAAAAGCCCAGATTTAAAGTTAGGTTCGGATGACATAGGATATTACTGATCAGGAACGACGGTGCTAGTCAGAAGATTGGTGCTTAATCTTTGATAACTTAATAATATTCATTCGAATAGGAAGAGAGCATGTCACCAAAACAAACTAAGCTGGGACTAGACGCAGAGCCAGGCTCAACTGCAGATATCAAGGAAAGGGTAATAATCTGATCAGATGCCTTCCAACCTAACCTTTCCAATTAAAAGAACTATATGGAGTGAATATGAAGAAAGATGTATAAGAGTTACAAGTCTGATACTCCATCTGGAATATGCCAGCCTATTGGCACACAGCATAAATGTGGTCCGAGTAGCAGACCTGCCAGTGAGGGAAGACATAGCAGAAAAAACAAGACACCGTAGCTTGTAGGAACAAGACAAGGAGAAGGGAGGGGAAGAACCAGAGAAGGCAGGGCAGACACCTCCAACAATTCAAGCTCAGGAAGAACCAGAGAATGCAGGGCAGACACCTCAGACTGTTAAATCTCAGATAGTGCCAGAAAATCAGAAGCAGAACCAACAACCAGGAGGTTTCCATGATGACAACGGAGGCAGGGGGTCTCAGGGATGTCAAAGACGAACAGCATTGCCAAACATGACCCAAATGCCACTGACACCCTGGTATCAACCACAACAACGAGGAAGCTCAGAGGGCCAGACCACCAGGTGATGCATCTTCAGCACAAGGGTATTTTGAAATCCAGCTACATTGAGCCATATCTGTCACCACAGAAGGGAGAGGTTTAATGTTTAATGTAAAAACAAAATCGAGAGTAGCATTTGCATTTACACATAAAGCATCCACAGAATAGAACATTTAGCAGACTATTTTTGTAATTATGAGAAGGAAAGAGATTACGAGTGATGTTGTTCCCCCACACAGAAAACTATTGTGTCCACACAGCTAGTGAGGTCAAGACGACGGGTTTCCACCCAAAAATATGAAGACGGAAACCTAGTACTCGCCCAAGACGGAGGATCCATACCAAATCCTCCTGTTTACACCGACAGCAGTTCAAGGGGCGGCGATACACCTAACGTGGAGCTGTTGAGACCTAAAAACAGAAACTCGATTCTGCTGTGGTGAAGTCTGGCTACAAAGGGAGGTGTCCGATAGGGTCGCTTGTCTCAAACCAGTGAAGAAGTCAACAAGAACCCAGCAGAACTAGAGAGTGACTGTTAGCGGGAGAACAGTGACAGAGCGACAGAGACTGGCACAACATTTTCCAGCCAGTACATAGATAGACCCCGTCAGAAGACCGGGGCTGTGTTTAAAGGGGAACTTCATTTATTGTTAGTGGAAGTGTAGTTTTTTAGTCGAACAATTATGTGATTTATGGAGTCAGATTACATTTTTCTCATAAACACCATTTTATAATCGGTCTGAAGTATCTGTTTTAAGGCAATGAGCTGCAGATTAAATAACCTAACACTGATTGAGAGCTTGGATGAAGAAGTTGTAGGGTTTTAACAACAGTTTCAAGAATCAGTTTTTATTTATTTATTCTTGAGTAATTTTACTGATTTATAGTGTAGTGCGTAAGGCACTATCTCATTTTGAGTGAGGGCCACCAGCCCTTCATGCATGTCACCCTCTGTGAGAATGGTTCGTATGTTTCCCTCTAGTTTAGATAAATAGTATTTTATTATATCTTTGTACAGCAGTATCAAACAATCCTCTAATCCTAGAATTATTGAGACGCATTAGCGACACCAGGGGTATTGTTTTTCGCAGCAACAATGATGCATAATACCAGGACAAAAGCCATTATTGCAACATGTAAACCATTTTTTGTGCTAATGGCAGATTTGAGTGAATATGTTTTTATACCATCAGAAAGCCATACATCATACGATATTTTGTACGCCTTATGGGTACACGGAGAAGTTATATTTATTTAATGCAACGTTATGGGTTTTACATGTCCTGTTCCGAATAGGGTAATCATTGCAATATTAATTGAGCATGTTATGCTCAAAGGAGGGAGTGTCATGATTATACAGATATGTTGATTTCAGTGACGTTGTAGTTAGTAAATAATAACATGCAGTTCATAATAGGTCTCATACCGACAAAAGGTATGCCAAAGCTTGGGCCTCCTCCAAGGAGGGAGTGGTCCAGTTTTGGATATTAGACGAATAAAAGTAATGAATATGTCAGAACGCTGAGTAATATTATCCAAGTTTTGTCTACACAGGCTAAGAAAGCTACAGAGATACAAGACGAGACACCAGAAGAGACTCCTGTTCGGCCAGGTGATTGGGTGAGGGTGAAAGTTCACAAAAGACAGTGAGCTGATCCCCGGTGGACGGAACAGTGAGAAGTTGTAATGAACTTCACATGCGCTCCGGTTTAAAGGTAAAGAAAAAGGAGCAAATTGACACCACCTCACACATTGTCACGCTTCACTGGCAACTTCCAGAACATTATTGGGAGTTAGGACTGATTTGGCAGAGCTGGAACAAAACAATAAATAGAAATAAGATAAAGATAGAAACAGCTCAAAAGACGAATTGTCTATAGATTTGTATAGATAGTACACTAAAGTGAAAACCTATTTTTGTTTTACATCTGAAAAAGAGTCCAATTTTTGTATACGTTATTATAGTACTCATTATTTAAATTCTGTAACTGACACAACCATGGAGAAAATAGAGATGATGTCAAGAACAAAGCCAAAGCTATTGTGGGGTCCCCTAGGGATAAGAGTCAGAATAGCATTGTTGATTGTGCTCATTACACTTGGCACCTTTCTGGTTGGATGGGGAGTACAATATCGAGTAAGACATGGATCCATTAGTCCACTCATAGAGAATGCCCACATCACTAACAAAACTCCAGCTGTGTTTCAGAGAGTTTCACTTATCCCTAGAGCCAAAAGATCAGCTGAGCAACAAGAGGAGGAGTTAGAAATACTCGGTCCCAAAGGTGAGGAGATTACAATCAAGATGATTCACCCCCCATATATGCAGTTCTTGTATCAAATGATGAGATGGGTTTAAGTGATTGGGATATGTAGGTGATGGGAATTTACAGATTAGGGGAATCTAAAAATACACTGGATCCATGTTTTAGTCTGTGCCAGAAACACCCCTGTTAAGTTTATGGACAACTGACCGGAGACCTGAGCACAATTATTGAAAATGATTAAACAGGCTACTAACCCACAAGTACAGCTTTGTACGTACAAACTCTATGAACAAAATTCCCCAGCAGATTGTGGCGACATTGCAGATATGTTCAGTCACAAAAGTTACTTATGTTCTAAATAACAGTAAGATTTAAAGTAATGGAGAAAATATGGGGACGTTCTTTTATAGTGTGTGAAATATGTGGTGCTTGAAACATGTAGGTATTTTTAATTTATAGAAGAAAATGGTTTCCTGAAAGAGTTATTTGGAGTAGCCATGTTACAGTGGGTGGAAACAATGTTTAGGGATATGGCACAACCATTTAGTAGACATTAATTGGGTTTAGATGACATTTAACATCTAAGACAGATAGTAAGATTAGGAAAATAGAGTGGAAAGGATTGGATATGTTTTACCTCAGTGTGTTAGAATTAACTATAGGTAATGCCTCCCGAGATCTCTCTCTCTCTCTCTGCCTGTCAGAACGCTACGACCCCATCTTCAGACAAATGACCTCACCACAGGAGACTCCTCCTCCTCCGGTTTAAAGACAGACAACCCGAGCTGAACCAACAACGACCTGAGGCATCCAGAACCATCTCCACCTGAGGCATCCAGAACCAAACCAGCATGCTGACAAAGAGGCAAACTCTCATCGGTCCCTCAAACAGGAAATGAAGTTCCAAACTGAGCCGTGAGATTTGGCACAAGAACAGAGTGTGGGACATGAGAGCAGAATACACCACTCCATGCAACAGCCAAGAGACTGAAAAGGAGGAGATGAAATGCAAAGCAGTTGGGCCACTGAAAGAATTACAGCGGGAAGATCCAAGTGCAGATGGACTGAGGAGAAGACAGGACGGAGGAGGAGACAGAACCAGAGGAGTTGGCATGGGCCAGCAGAACGTGAGGGGGTCGTGGCTTGACGACCAGAGGGGGAGAGAAGGAACACAGGAGTGAGTGAGTTTACACATAAACACACTTATTAGAAAATAATCCTAAAAACACACTGAGGGTGGAACATATTATTCAATCTTTTCATAATATAAACAAATTATTCTTATAGAGATTCTTATTCATGTGAGAATTTGGGGAAGATTTAATTTGTTACAATATAGATAGCAGGCAAATCTTTATTTGAATGGAAAATATTAAAGGTAGAGCTGGAACCAAGCCAAAGAAAGTATTCCAATCTAGAGTATTGGTTTCACCATTGTAGCATGGTTATTACCATAGGAGAACTGTTAAGGTGGAAACAACATTTGTTTGTCGTCCAAGATGTAGAGTTTTAAAAAAGACACTAGGCAAAGAGCAATTGAAGATTTTAATTTAGAAAAAACTAGTATAATTGGGAGTAATACATGCGGGGCCTTGGATCACTCATTTTAATGGTGCATATTTTCAACAACAAATATCGTTCAGGGAGAAGGGGTTGCTCAACCCACCCTGCAGATGTTTTAAATCGTACTTACAGCTTCAGAGGGAGCGCACGGCACCAGAGTATGAGTTTTAAAAGACAAGTGCCACCGCTCATCCATTTAATCAGTGATGACCTGACATTTAGAGATGTTATTTAAAAGGAGAAACATATCTGCCATGAGTGAAAATTCCTGAATTGAACTACAAACCATTAATGAAATGACTTCTGTTTTTAAAGTCCTTGTTAAAGCACCCAAGGTTCCACACACTGTTAAAGGGGGTTAGCATAGTTATTTAAGTAGACCAGAAATGAAAATAAATTAGTATAATGAGTTATTGATATTCCACCGGTTTTCACACCATTTCAGGGACTTTATCACTGCATTAGAACAGACCACCCCAAAGCCAGTAGGGCTAAGAGACCAGTCCCAGGGGGAGTTTAGGCTCCAGGGTACAAGGATAGCATAGGGGCGCCCAGGGGAGGCCTAAATGTTGCACTCATTCCATGTCCTAAAATACCGATTGATCACGACGGCCTCTTCTAGAGAACATATTACTTTCATACCTTAAATGATATGAAAGGAGGGAGGGTACATTTCTCATGAGGAGACAGTTACAAATGCTAGTAGAACAAGACGGCCCACCCCAATACAGATGTTGATGAAAATGATGAGTTAGTTTGAATGATGTTAAACGATATGGATGTTCAGAGATGAGGTTGTTCAATGAATGTCCAGCCGATGTGATTCTTTAAATGATGAAATCATGTGAAGAAGTGAGCAAAATAAAATGCTAAAATGGAGTGAATCCATTTCAATTTACTTATACTATTACAAGATAGTGTATTTTTATTTCAATTTACTCTATACTATTCCAAGATAGTTTATTTCATTTTTATTATTTTTCACTGTTCAATATGGTAGATTTCATGTATTTTCGAATCATTACTATTCTAAAATGGGTAGTTTCTTTTCACTTTGTAAAAACAAGTGCCTTAACACTGAGTGTATTATGAGAACGGTTTCTGTGAAAGGAGGGAGGAAGAAATGTTCTGATACCAAGCCATTGCTGCTATTTTGAAGAACCATATTGAATGTTAACACTAAAAGTTATGCACAAGGGAAAACTTTTATGTTTGAACACAGTCAAAGTATTTTTGTATTTTTGTAAAGTTGAGGATATTCGAACCATTCCATTTTGATTGTATGTTTTTGATATGAGTTATGTACTATGCAGAGTTCAGATGAAGGACTCATTGATTTCAGTATTATACACACCTTTTAGGTGTGTAAGGAGGGACTGTTAGAAATTAAAATCAATGTTTTGATGGCATAATGTACCTTAAATGTACCTTTAGTTTAAATGCTGTTTTATACTGAAAAACCAGAAGTTCTTGTGCACAACCAGTTAGACTTTTATTCTGAAAATCCTTCACCTCCGGTTAGCATTTAGCATGAGGCTAATATACCATTTCCTATAGAGGTGAATTTAGCAGCGATATGATATGATGTTGCCCACCGAAACCTACTGATTTCAACACTACAACTATAGACGTCGAGATATTATTATTGTTGGATATTAAATGAAGGTACAGTTTATTTGAGTAAGTTATCGTTTACAGATGTGGGTAGCATGTCACAACATTCGGAGCGACCGGAAATCGAATTGCTGTGAAGGATTTCCTGTATTTTTTGGAGTGTTGATTACAGCGTTTGGAATGTGTTGAATGGAAAGTCATGAAAGAGTTAAGGAGGAGAAAAGGAGTGTTTAGATATATATTGAATGTACAATGTCTGTATACTGTGATATGTGTAACAACGGACATTAAATAGTCGGAGAGCCGCCCCCCAGGGAGGAGCCTGCAGAAGCTATATAACAGCAGCACCTGGGTGGTTCGGCCTCTTTTCTCTGCTAGCGAGGGCCAGAGGCAGCTGCTTTTCTGTCGGACAATATCCTGTTTGTGACTTTACCGCGCCTTTTTTTATCAATTAAAGTACCAATTTGAAAACATCTCAGACTCCATTTAGTCTCCTTTTTAAGCTTCTCTTTCCTGGACGCGAGAATAACCATCACAGTTAACATACTCTTTGCAAGTACGGTTAATATTTTTTCGTGAGTGTTTTTCCGTGCCTCGTGGCGGGGATGGCGTCCTTCGTGGCGCCGTAGGTGTCTCTGAGACACAGCGAAGTGCGTTTGGTGGCTCAGGCCGCAAGCACAGTGGAGCAGGTGCTGGGGAGCAGGTCGGTCATGTAAACATCTCCTATGCTTCCCGCATGAACAAAGCGGTCGTGGTCTTTTTGAAAGACCAGAAATATGTGACGGAACTTATTGAGAGCGGATTAATGGTAAACGAGGAATATATTCAAGTTTTGCCGTTGGCAACACCGTCCACGCGGATCACTGTGTCTGGCGTTCCTCCATTCATCCCGAATGAGGCGCTGGAACGGGAGCTGAAGCGTTTCGGTAAGTTTACTAGTACTCTCCGCACTGTTGCTCTGGGGTGTAAGGATGAAAAGCTAAAACATGTCCAATCTCTGCGGAGACAGGTGTTCATGTTTCTGAATTGTCCCACTCAGACACTAGATGTGTCTTTCCGGGTGAGGCACGAAGAGGGTTTTTATATGGTTTATGCGAGCTCAGGGAACGTAAAGTGTTTTGAGTGCGGAGAGTCGGGTCACAAACATGTTGCATGTCCACAGAGACGGCAGGCCGCTCCGCCGGGTGCGGCTGAGTCCGGGGCGGCTGAGTCCGGGGCCGCCGAGCCCGGGGCAGCCGAGCCGGTCGCTGGGGCCGCTGGGTCGGCGGCCGCGGAGGCCGGTGTCGCGGTGGCTGCTGTTGCACCCGCCGGGGCCCCAGGGGCTGCGGATGAAGTAGGGATGAATATCGTGAGAGATGAAACAGGGATTGTAGAGAGTGTGGTGAGTGTGAGAGGAAAAAATGTGGAAACAGGTAAACGGGTGGGAGATTATGTAGCAGGACAGGTGAGGACTGGTGCTGTGGGACAGGTGGAGGCTGTTGGCACACAGCAGGAGCTGCAGTCTGGTTCTGGGAGGCAAAAAGAGCTTCAACAGGCTGCAGACAATAATGAGGTGACAGAGATGGACACAGACGGTGAGGGGGATTCTGACTGTGTTTCAGTTGCAGATAGTCTCTCAGAATGCAGAGATATATTCTTTGGAAGAGATTAATGTCTTTTTAGATGAGTCCTTTGGCAAGGCAGTGGAAGTGAGACACTTTTTCCCTGACACTAACAAGTTTCTTCATACAGTGAGCACTCTTCAGAAAGTTGTAGGGTTAGACTTGCTGGATGAAAAGAGACGCTATCGTCTCAGGAAGCATGTAACTAGCCTACTATGAAAAAAGTTACGAAAGGAAGCAAAAAAGGGGGGAAACTGAAAAGGTCTAAATAGTTTCAAAATAATCATGCAACACTGGGTGTCTCCTCTCTGCTGTGTGTACCTGTCTGTTCTTTTTCTCCATCTCCTTCCTCTAATGCAGGCTTTAAGGGTTGCTTCTTTAAACATTAACAGGGGTAGAAGTGCACAGAAAAGAGCTTTAGTGTTGGAGGTCTTTAATCAGAAAAAATTAGATGTGATATTTCTGCAGGAAACGCACAGTGATAGCCTGAATGAGACGGACTGGGGAATGTGGTGGGGGGGTCAGTATGTACTCAGTCATGGCTCAAACCTTAGTGCTGGAGTAGCTGTTTTTTTCTCCCCCTCTCTAAATGTTAAGATTTTATCCAGCACAGAGATAGTGGCAGGTAGAGCCTTGATGGTGAAAGTGGAACTGTTAGAGTTCTTTTTCACTTGTATTAATGTTTATGCACCCAATCAGGGCCCTGCACGTGTATCTGTGTTTCAGTTATTAAAAGACGAGCTAGACACTAGTGTACAGGGGGAGTGTGTTATACTGGGGGGGGACTGGAACGCTTGCACTAATGTCACTTTAGACAGAATAGGACGGGAGCCGCATCCTCAGTCGTCCCTTTTACTGTCACAGGTGATAAGAGAGGCTGACTTAGTGGATGTGTGGAGGACGAAGCACCCCTCTGTTAAACAATACACCTGGATGAGAATGCTAGATGGGGGCGTCAGTAGGGCTGGGCGATTTTTTTCGGTTTTCACGATTAATTTGCATTTTTACTTTCCTACGGTTTGTGAAATGGCTGAACCGAAAAATCGCGATTTAAAAACATTTATAGACTCCGCAGATTTGTTTTTGCTTTAAGGGACCCTGTAGTAGCTTACTCTCTCACTTTCCAGAACGCCTCCAAAACTCAGCCACATTGCCTGTGACTACCCGATCTGCAGCTCTGCCCGATCTGCTGTTGTTATGCTGTGTTCGTTATTCTCGCGTCCAGGAGAGAAGCTTTAAAAGGAGACTAAATGGAGTCTCTGAGAAGGTTCAAATGGTGCTTTAATTAAAAAAGCTCTCGTGAGCGAAGGGAAGAGAGCGAGCTCCACCTCTCCAGCTGATATATCTCCTCCGCTGGCTCGCTGTGGGCTGGTTGGCGCTGCTGGGGGCCGGCCCTCCACGTCTCCAATGTTCGTTGGTGAGCATAACAGAGGACTCCGACATTGTACATTAAATATATAACTAAACACGCCTGTTCTCCTCCTTATCTCTTTCATGACTTTTCATTTAATACACTTTAAACGCTGTAATCAATACTCCAAAAATACAGGAAATACTTCACGGCTGGTTTCATTTACGGTAGTTCCGGATGTTGTCTGTCTTTCACACACACATACGGGTTTTGGGCCGAGGGCGACACCGTACTTCCGGTATCAACCATTTCACGCGAGGTGCATACAGAATATCATAGTCGATTGCCTTAATCAATATAGTCAACTCTAAAATACCACATATATGCATTGGCATGATAATATTATTGTGACAAGTGGGGTATTCACCTGGTGTTTCCAGAAGATAGACGTAGATGCAGCCAAAATCAACCGAAGGCCACTTTTGAGGGTCGTAATTCCATACATTGTACATCCAACAACCCACACAGCTCTAGTTTACGCTGGTAACGACCTAGAGAACACCCCTCAAGTCCAGAGATGTAATCCGAAGACATGCAGCGATTTCTTCGGTCGTTAAATCAGAAAAAAAACCTAGTGCGCTCTGCCTGGCTACATCAGCTAGCTGTTTATATTAGCATTGCCAGGATTTTTGCACCTCCAGAAAAATGGCGTCTTTATAAAAAAATATATGGCGCGCGTTGCATTGTGGGTAGCTGTGACGTCACTGTGTGAAAGAATACTACTACCCACGTCTGTAAACAAACGTATTCAAATAAACTGTACCTTCATTTAATATTCAGCAATAATAATATCTCCACGTCTATAGTTGTAGTGTTGAAATCAGTAGGTTTCGGTGTGCAACACTCCGTGTCATATCGCTACTAAATTCACCTCTATAGTAAATGGTATATTAGCCACATGCTAAATGCTAACCGTCCGGAGATGAAGGATTTTCAGAATAAAACTGGTTGTGCACAAGAACTTCTAGTTTTTCAGTATAAAACAGCATTTAAACTGACGGTATGCGTAACATTTATGATATTAAAACACATTTGACACCTCACCGTGTTTTATTCTTATAGAAGTAAGAAGAGAAGTAATGGGGCAGAAACCCTCCTTTTTACGCATTTTTTAAATCAATAAAATCATTTTCTAAATCCATAAAAGAAAAAAAAACAGAAAAAAATCGAGGTTTAAATCGAAAATTGTCCATTAGTTAGAAAAAAATCGCGATTTTATTTTTAGGCCAAATCGCCCAGCCCTAGGCGTCAGTGCAGCCAGGCTAGACAGATTGTACATGTCTGCTTCTTCTATTACTCGTGCAGTGAACTGTCACATCCAACCTGTTGGTTTTACAGACCATCAGCTAGTTTCTTTAGATTTGGTTTTATCCCACACAGAGAAACCTAGATCGTTCTGGCAGTTTAATGTTAACATTTTACAAGATTTGACTTTTTGTGAGAATTTTAAATTATTTTGGATCAACTGGAAATCAAAGAAAGAGTCTTTTCCCTCCCTGAGTCAGTGGTGGGAGGTAGGAAAGGCTCAGATTAGAGTGTTCTGCCAACAGTATACAGCCTACTCCACTGCAAACATTAGGAGAGCTATAGAGCAGTTAGAGAGGGAGATCAGAGAGTTAGAGTGTGTCTGCTCGAAATATAGAACAGTCCCTCCTAAAACAACAGCTTAACTGTTTTCTTCAGGAGAAGGCTAAGGGAGCTCTGATCAGAGCCCGTTTTACTTCTATGAGAGACATTGATGCACCAACCACCTTTTTCTTCAACCTGGAGAGGTCTGTGGGCCAAAGGAAGCAGATGGTATGTCTGCGTCTCCCCGATGGACAGGTAACCTCTGAACCTGCTGAGATGAGGAGGCATGCAGTGTCCTTCTACACAGACCTGTTCAAAGCCGAAGGTTGTGACGTGGAAGCTGCTGATGAACTTCTTCAGGGTCTTCCACAGCTGAGTCCAGCCGAAAGTGACACCCTGGGCTCTGACATTACGCTGGAGGAATTGACCTCTGCGGTGACACAGATGGCCTCCGGCAAGGCTCCGGGCATAGACTGTTTACCTGCAGACTTTTTTAAACATTTCTGGAGTATTCTGGGACATGACTTGCTAGAAGTATTGATGGAGTCCTTTGGGAAAGGGACTCTTCCAGCTTCCTGTAGGCGTGCAGTGATTTCACTGTTGCCTAAGAAAGGAGATCTAACCCTGCTTAAGAACTGGAGACCTGTGGCTCTCTTATGTACGGACTATAAGATACTGTCAAAGGTCTTAGCAAACAGACTGAAGTGTTTTATTGAACTTCTTATCGGTACTGATCAGACATATTGCATCCCTGGCAGATCAATTGTGGACAATTTGTTTTTGATGAGACACTTTTGATGTTTGCAAACTGTATAATATAAATGTTGGTATCATTTCTATTGACCAGGAGAAGGCGTTTGATCGTGTGGATCACACAATTCTGGCTGCCACATTGCAGGCTTTTGGTATTGGGGAGCATTTTTTGTCCTGGGTGAAGTGTTTGTACAGTGATGCATGTTGTGTTGCTGAGCAGACCTGTACCAGTTCAAAGGGGGATCAGGCAGGGCTGCCCTATCTCAGGCCTGTTATATAGTATTGCCATCGAGCCGCTTTTGTGCAGACTTAGAAACCGTCTGAGGGGCCTGTATCTGCCAGAGTCAGCTCAGGCCCACCCGGTGGTTGTATCAGCTTATGCTGATGATGTCAGTGTTTTTGTCCAGGGTCAGCGAGATATCCAGGAGCTACAGGACAGTTTAGCTTTGTATAGGAAGGCTGCTTCAGCCAAAGTTAATTGGGAGAAGAGTGAGGCAGTTTTGGTAGGTCAGTGGAGTCTAGAAAATAGGCCCAGTCTTCCTGGTAACCTTAGCTGGGGAAACAAGGGTTTAAAGGTCCTGGGAGTTTGGTTGGGATCTGAGGACATGGTGGCACAGAAATGGGAGGGATTGCTGGGAAAAGTGCAAGCAAAGTTAGCCAAATGGAAATGGCTGCTACCCCAGCTGTCCTACAGGGGAAGAGTTCTTGTAGCCAACAATCTGGTTGCCTCGTCTCTGTGGCACAGACTCCAGGTGTTAACCCCACCGCCGGGCCTCATGAAACAACTGCAGCGGCTCCTCGTGGATTTCTTCTGGTCGGGTCATCACTGGGTGCCAGCATCGGTCCTGTACCTGCCTGTGGCGGAGGGGGGCCAGGGCCTCGTGGACATTACTGCAAGGACTGCTGCTTTTAGACTGCAGGCAGCTCAGCGGCTGCTGTATGGTGCCTCTCCCTGCTGGCTGTTGCTCTGGAGGGCAGGGGGCTTTGGTTTTGATAAACACCTGTTTCTGCTGAAGGCCCCTGCGTACAAGATAACTGGACTTACACCTTTTTACTGCTCAGTCATCAATGCCTGGAAGATTCTGAGTTTTACCAGACCACCCGACCCCCGGCCTGGGATGTGGCTGTTTGAGGAACCACTGTTTGACACTGGTTTTCTTTCTGGAACCCTTTTCTCTTCAGCCACCCTAAAAAATGCGTTCATTGAAGCGGGAGTGGTAAAACTTGGCCATTTGACGGGGGTCTCCACAGAAAAACTGGCTGAGGTGACGGGCATTCGATCAACCCGAGTTCTGGAGAACTTGGTAGATGAGGTGTGGCAGTCGCTGTCGCCATCCCACCGGACTTTTGCTCTGGATGCAGATCTGGCTGACCAGTGGAGAAAGGGACATGATTATGTTTTTCCTGCCTTGAGTGTGGGTCCTGCGGTGGGGGAATGGAGAGAGGAGGATGGTCTCCTGCTATCACTGGGGACTCTAACACCTGCAAAGTTCACCTCCTGCAATGGGAAGAAGCTATACCTTAGCTGTGTAAAGGTGTTAAACCTCAGCTCGCTCGCAGGCGTCAGAGAGTCGAGGTGGACGGATGTGTTTGGCTTGGGCTCTTCCCCTCAGGGCAGCTGGCGGATCCTGTATAAATCTCCGGTTGAGAAAAGGATGGCTGACATCCAATGGAGAATTATACACGGTGCAATAGCCACTAACAAATACAGAGCTCATTTTGACCCAGGCACAAGGGGAGGCTGTCCGTTCTGTTTTATGGCAGAAAAATTGGAGCATTTAGTCGTGTCCTGTCCCCGATTGGCTGGTCTTAAAAAAATGTTACAGGGGTGGGTGGAAGGGTTCGGGGAGGTTTTCTCCATACCACTTTTTGTCCATGGCCCCAAATACATCCTGAAAAAGAAAGAAACCCTACTATTGATGAATTTCTTGTTTGCTAATGCAAAATTAGCAATCTGGAAAAGTAGGAAGAACCAACTTGCTGGAGTGGGATGGACGGATGCAGTGCTCTGTCTGAGGGGGTTGGTGGCAGCGCGTCTGAGGGTGGAGCATGCGTACTATACGCTGATCAATCATCTGCAGGGGTTTCTGGATGTGTGGGCTGTTGGGCAGGTTCTGTGCTCGCTGGGGGAGAATGACTCTCTATTATTGAAGTTTTAAAGGATAGGTGTAGTTTTTAAAGTGTGTAAAAGAGGATGTTTTTAAATGGGTAAAACGCTTTCAAATGGGGTTTTCAAATGATATTTATTTGGTAGTCATGAAAATCTGTTTATTTATTTATTTGATTGTGTAATGTATTAGTTTTGTTCCGACTCTTTTGCAGGGTGGGTGTATGTTTAAAACAAATGTAAATAAAATTTGTTTTAAAAATCAAAAATTCTTCTTCTTCTTCTTCTTCTTCTTCTCTCGGACCCTTCTCACTTCGGTTAAATGGATTCCTTGCGTCCCTCACTTGCGTCGTTTCCCTGCGTCTAGTCCCTCCCACCAGGGAAGCATGGAGGGACGCAAGGAAACCACGAGAAGCAGGGAAATTAGTTTTAAGAGCAATGGGACGTCCTTTCCTCCGGAGCATCACGTGAAGCGACGTCCGTTTGTGATGACGCTGCACAGCTGATTGTCTGACAACAGCTCTGTTCCCGTTATTTTCACAAACACCCCCGCCTCTGTTAGTACACATTTACTGACACAAACATTTGTATCATCTGTTGTAGACCCAAATAAATAAAATAAAATAAGAACTAATTCTCAAAAAAGATAAACGCCATTCTTAAAATGTATAAACGAACAATAGTTTGATTAATATTGATTAGAGTGCACAATAGAAATACAATAATTGAGAGAAGAAAAAGAGATATGTTATCTATCAAAACCCGGTAAGATTAACATTCATTGGATTGCACACTTTGTTTGTTTGTGTGGATATGTAGCAAATTCACATTTTAAATAGCACTTAATGACTGATTGAATGGAAATGAAAATGTAAAATGAAAAAAGCGATCATGAAAATGTTTCCAAAAAATGAATAAAATGATTTTTGACCACTTTGTTGTTCAGATATATCACATATTTGTAACTAAATGATACATGAATTGAAACAAAACACGGTATAAACTGAGGAGTGAGTCCCGTGAGGTTCATGTATTTTCTTCACTCCACTGGGAAACTGCTCTCATGTCAAGAAGCATCATATCAGTGCATGCACTGCATCGTCCAATCAGTGAGCGATACACAGTAAGGGGGCGGGGCGAGTGTCTGAGGATTTCATCGGAGGATGGTCTGGTGGTTCCTCGGTTATAGCTCCTCCATTATCGCTCCTCGCTCCTCCGGCAAAAATAAGGCCATTGGGACGCTACTCAAGATGGCGCAGACAAATCGACTTCCGGTGAGACCGAGACCGAGGAGCGAGGAAATGAAAAATAAGAGAAGTGAGAAAGGCCCCATGCCGTTTCTCTAACGCTAAACCGGAAGTGAGGCTAAGAACGGCGAACTTAAAGATAACAATACCATTAGCACTCCTAGTGGTGACTTTATGAACTGCAAACAAATTATAACATAAAATGCCTTTAAGGCAGCACACTGTTTGAAGCGCTGCACATTATATAAACTAACGTTACACACGGCAACGACATTAACTGCAAACAGTCGTGACTTGTGTGAAGTGTAACATTAAACAATATATTAACATATTAAATACAACATTTATGACACCACTCGTTCCACTCAGTAACCCTCTTTGTTCTAAGACATGTGATAGTCTATACACTATCATCTTCTCCATCCATTTACACACGTGTGATGTTACTGGGTAATGATCACTTCCTATGGTACAGTCACTTTTTACATACCATTCACACGATTTAACTAAACTATCCGTCACAAGTATGAGGTCCAAACATGATTGTGTCCCCCTATTCACGTCTATTCTTGTGTTTTGTCCATCATTAAGGCAAAAACAATGCCCTGTGAAAAAGTATCTCTTTAGCCCTTTCCAAAGTCCTTTAAAAACTCATGCAGCAGTTGCATCTCAAAAGGCCTTAAGGGAAGGTTTTGTTACATTTTAAGGCGTAACTTTTGACATTTAGTTGAACCAGAGGCATCAATCTGCATCTGCTCTCTGAGACGGTTCCAACAAGACCAAGCTCAAAGCTGTCGGACCTTCCTTTGTGCCGTAAAGGGCACCGTGCGGCATGAAAATGTGACCTCTGACCTCAGTTTTGACCTTGTTGAAGGTCACAGGGTACCCACATTTTGCAAGCGGGTTCCACACAAGTTAAGCAACACACTCTCAAAGTCTCTGAGCGCCACGCACCTTTTTTCAATTTTTTTCATTTTCTACCCGTCCCCCACAGACCCTTAGCTTATGAGAGGATTTTGTGATAAAGTTTGACATTTAATTGAATAAACATTTCTGGGTTGGTTAGGGTTCCCATATTTCAGATTCCTGATCTGGGCCCTATTTAGAAGACCCTGAAGAAAAAATTAGGACCCCATATTGGGTTGACGGACACCCCCCCCATGCAGTATAAGTACACACTAATGAGAAGAGCGCCATCTATGGTCCAATGCATGCATACACACTCATATGCTGTTTGTGTACTCATTTAGACTGCCAAGTGACGGTAAAAAGCCAAGGCGATCCCATGGCCAAGTATGGTGTGCCCTCGAGGGTCAGAACCGACCATGGGGGCGAAAACAACTCTGTCTGCCTAATGATGAGCATCTTCAGAGGCTCTCACAGAGGCAGTGCTCTCCGTGGAAGAAGCACCCACAACCAGAGAATAGAACGGCTCTGGGGTGACCTGTGGCGAGGTGTGAGCAATGTCTATTACGACCTCTTCAACTTCCTGGAGAGTGAAGGCATAATAGACATAGACAATGAAATGCACATGTGGGCCCTGCATTATGTCTATCTCCCATGCATAAACCATGACCTACGGGTTTTTTGGACCAGTGGAACAATCATGGGTTGAGGATCGAAAGACACCAGAGTCCCATACAACTTTTTGTCCAAGGTTGCCTGGAACGGCACGGCCAGACCACTTCTGCCTCTTTGGTGGAGGACAGGGAGATGCTCAGGAGGAGCCAGAAAGAGAGGGTAGAACTGATGCAGGAGATGTTGCTCAGGAGGAGCCAGAGAGAGAGGGTAGAGCTGATGCAGGGGATGTGGCTCAGGAGGAGCCAGAGAGAGAGGGTAGAGCTGATGCAGGGGATGTGGCTCAGGAGGAGCCAGAGAGAGAGGGTAGAGCTGATGCAGGGGATGTTGCATTGGACTGGCCAGAGAGGGTCACCGTACCTCGAAACCAGCACCTGCTAAGCGATGAGGACATGGAGCAACTCACCGCACAGTTTGATCCTCTTGCTGGTCGTAGAGGAGATCTTGGACTGGACGTCATCCAAAATATACTGTCATTCATGGCAACATTGAATGTTGTCTGATTTTGTCACCGACACATATTTCACAGCGGCTCCCCCGCAGGCTGTTCTTTGCCCTTTGAACTCACACTAATTGCCTTTTTTTTAAACTACTACTTTGCACATTTTTCTAGTGTGCAGTGTATATATGTGTGTACCTATGTTTTTATGTTGTAGTATTTGAGTGAATTTTCCTTAAAGGAGACCTATCATGCTATATTTAAATGATATAGTGTATGACCATACCTATATAAGGTATATTTATACATTTTATTTTTCAAAATACCAAACGGATCATTTTTTAGCCATGCCTCGTTTCGCTCATTTTCGCTCTATTCCAAGCCTGTCTTTGAAAATTCTGAGCAGCAGCTGACCACGCCCCCCTGCAGAAGAGCGGGGCATGCGCCGGCGAGTCACGTTACCATGCTTGCTGTGATTACGTGTGGAATAAACATGTCATCTCAGAGCAATGCATGTGTTCAAGCATATTATGAATTTGATCCAGAGACTGACCCTGAAGCAGCGGAGGTTTTGGTGGAGGTGGAAACATCTCGGTTGCAGCAGGACGTTTCTGAATGGTTAGTTGACAAGCTGTTGTCCCTATTTATTTTACTCTGTTACGATGCTTGCTACTTATTCCGTTCATATGTTGGCTAATTAGCAAGAATGCAATGTGTACAGTTTGTAACTTATAGTTTGTAACGCAAAAACAGCAATACATATTTATAAAGGGAGACATTCATATTTTCAGCATATATACAATGGCCTCATTGCGTTTATTAATAGTTTACAGTCCTTTTCTTCCAACATCGTGCAACAACCGTTGGAAAGTTCAATAACTTAGGGTGATAAAAAGTATAACTCCAACAACACCTCAGTTGTCAGCAATGTGTGTAGTTTCATGTGTTTTTAAAAGCTCAGTTATTGACTTCTTTCTACAGGTGTACATGTGCAAATTGCGCCACGATGCCTTCTGAACCGGAGAATGTGTGCTGCATGGAGATACCACAGGTAACATTTTTGATAGCTTCACTAAGTTGTCTGTTTAGAGAATACATTTTTAACATGTCATTCAATATATCTTTATCACACTAGGTGTCAAGACGGATGCAGGAACTTGAAGACTGTTAACTGTATGGTGGACCATCCTGGATTGGAGCCTGTGTGCCTGAATGTGTTCTCCCTGCAGAATGCATTTAATATTTACAGAGCTGAACATGGTGGACTACAGTTGAGGCAAATAGAGCAGTGAGTGGTTTGTTTGTTTTGACTGAAATTGTAAAACGAATGCTAATATTGTTCATGGAAATAAATACTGGTGTATATGGCTTTATGCAATCTTTCATTGTACATGTACTATTATATATATATATATATATATTATTACACAGCAATGGCATAACACACCCAAGTGTACGACAAAAAAAGTCCACACACAACCTTATGCTTTTGAAATCAGAATATTCTTTACCCATCCAAACATAAATAATCACGACACATTTGATATCAACTCTGAACTTTATTGTCAAAATGAACATGAAAAAAAAACTAAATGTACTTGTATTATATATAAATGACACTAAATATATTTTTTAATGATTTCAGGCGTCACAGGTATCTAGCCTACAGAAGCTTTGTGAGCTGGTGCTGGGGCTTCCTTGGACGCAGGATCAGAGTGGTGATTCCGGCCTGCGTTGTCCTCAGGATTCGCAGAGAGTTTCCTGATCCGCGAAATATCTATGTTGGGTTCAGACAGCAGCCAAATTGAACCGAGTAGCATACCCGGAGATGACCTCCTCCCTGTCAGGTCGCTCATATTGGGAACACAGGTCCTCTGGGATGGGTATGATCTTCAGAAGCTCCTGTGTGAATGGTGCAGGGTCCACAAAGACTTGGTCGAAGATGAGGTCCATCAAGTTGGCCACGTAGCCTGTGCAATGTTAGAAAAAGCACAACAAAAAATGTGGTTTACATTAGTATATGCATGTACAAAACTGAAAGTTCTTTTTAATTTATTTATTTTATATTTGTAAATAGTTGTATAATAAATATTTTAAACACTTACAGAATGTGGGGTCAGTCTTTACTGGTTTTGCTCTGCATTCTCCCTTCCTGGCCTTTGGGAACTGCAGTTTATACAGAGGCTTTCCAGTGGATGTAGTGGCTTGTGCACGCTCAGCGTTTTCATTGTAGTGCAGGGCTGCCAGGTACAGTCTTTCATTTCCGCCATGAGTAAAAAAAAAAATGTAAATAATAGCAAAGGATGTACAAATTGTCACTAATTAGTAAGTAACTATGGTTTATTTTACCTGCACAACATTCCAAGAAATGGAAACACAACATTCTTTGGAGCAAAGCGCAGGATGACGGCATGGAATGACTCCAAAGATGAAGTCTGGTGGTGTGGGCTGAGTTTGGCCACAGCTTTCAAAATCCTCTTGGTTGAGAGAATTGTCTCCAGCTTGTGAAAGGCCGGCGTTCCTAAGAATTTGAAAATCAAAGTCATATTTGAATTGTCATGCTTTATAGATTGTGTCTGACAACATCCTGTATTCAATAGTTGTCCCTTACAAATATTTATAGAGGAGTAATGTAATATGGTTTATGAACAACATACCTGCAGCCATCCATTGGTATTGCGCAATGCGCAGTGGATGAAGGCACTTGGGGAACAGGGGGTCATCATGAGAGTGGATATCCTGCACGTGGTTCAGGATGGAAGTCCATTTGGCCACTCTCTCAGGCCCGGTGGTGGAGGTTGCTGCGTCCAGTATATGTGGTTTCTTATACTCTTCACCCACCCTCGAAGTTTTTTCGCAGTCCTTCTTTTTTGCAGCCTTCTCCAGTTGCTTAGAAATCCCTAATAAATACATTTAACATGTAGTTAATATACATACAAGTTTACTCAAAATATTATTATACTAATGTGATTGTAGGAAGCCGGGTTTGTGTCTAAATAAAATAATGATTGTATTTACAATCGATTTATTTACATGGAAATTAATATAAAGAAAAATACCTTTTTCTATGTGCCACACATCAAAGAATTGGGTGATGCTGCTTTCCCTTAGGAATTTCTGAATTTGCAGATGTCTGTCCGTGACAATACAGTCCAGAGTCACACCACGTTCCTTTAACAACTCCAGACTCCTTTTCAGGCCCTCTAACTCCATGTGGTAGCTTCCACCAACCTCATTGCTCTGTTATGACACATACAAATAACCATTGATACACACATTTTAAATATAACGTGCAAACAGTGTTAAAGAAAAAAACATTGATATTTCATTTCACCCCACTTACCTGAACCAACTGGAGGTCAACGACTTTGTTGTTCTTCAGGTCCATCATAGTGTAGCTTCCGAACTTTGCAGAGTGGCCTGTGAAAATATGTTTTACAGTAATTACTTTTCTCTGCGGATGGTGAATTTGTATTTTTGCTTGTAGTGTTTAGCATATGTTTTTCAGGAACCATTAATTGAACAAATCACACATAGTGAAACCCCTTTCTGAAATGTAAAATGTGAATTATATAAAAAATACATACCTGGGGAGTCAGCCCTCATATCACCACCAACTATCACTTTCTCCTCTGCATGGAGCTTCTGTAGCATGCCTTCCTGTGATTTTTGCCAGTAAGAAACAATCGCTGGCTCAATGAACATCCTGGCATGCCTTCGGAAGGTGTTGTATTTGCATAGCTGCATATTCATTGCTTTGAAGACCTAATGGTTGAAAGAAAACCGCAAGAATACATTTTAATCTCAAAGATCACCTGTAGATGTGTCAATGAGGAGAACCTGGAAAGTGCAAATGAGCTGCCCTTTTTTTAAACAGGGAAAGAGCTGAACATGTCATTAGGGGTGCTTACTCTACAGTGCCCCTTTCACATCTCTTCTCTTTCTCCACACCACCCTCCCAAAAGATCTTTACATATTAGCATGGGTCGTTACCTAACAGTGCCCTATTCCCACCTTTTCTCACTCTTGTTATTGTTACCTTGTCCTATCTTATTCAACAACAACATTTGCATTTTCAAACATTGGCAAAACAATCTTCTGCAGTTAATTTACCTTTGAAAGTTTGTAGAAAGATGCTCCGTTGACATATGTTGCAACTGATAGCTGCAGGTTTCCAACTGGAGTACTCCCAAGAACAGGCTGGCTATTCCAGTTTCTTGTAAACTGACAATGGGGGCACAGCTGCTGCACTGATATGAATGTACCGATCCTTCTGGTTTGTACATCACACACACGCTTGCACACAGGACATGATTCAAAAAGCTCCATGAGGCAGGTCTCATACACGATGTATGTGTTGATCGTCTGGGGGGGGTTTTGTTCTTGACCACTAAAACAAAAAAATAGAAGTTAAGATCCATCACACAGATTGTTGCTTTAGAGATCTTTGGTGTTTCCCTATTATCAATGTTTGAATTATATACAGCAAAAAATACAATACATAGACAAACTCACACATAGTGATATTTCAGTAACTTACGACATGGCTGTTGTTTCTGTAGCATTTGTTATGGATTCTGCTGGATCATAAGTTGCATCCTGGCCTTCGGAAAACACCAAAGAAGAGCTTCCCTCAAATGGATCTTCGTATTCCTCTTCAAGATCCACACGGGGCCTCTTTGGTGGTCTCTTTAAGGGGGTGGATGTTAAAAAGGGCACTGGCACTTCCAACGGAAGTGTTTCGACACCAACGCTTCTGCAGGGAATTTTAGCCTGGACAGCTGTAACATAATTGTATTTGACATTAAAAACAAAACAAAAGATAAAACAAAAATATTTTTACAACAATTAGAAGCACACAAATTAAAGGCTACAACATCAGAATGTCCAGATGTATCCAAAGAACATTTGAAAAACGTGCTTCTAACCTGTACTTCGATGTGAACCAAGAGTCCTCGAGGATAGCAGTGTACGAACAGTACGGTACTTGGGTGGGTCAGTCTGACATGCAGAATCTGTCATCACAGGTAATCTGCTGGTAGCATGTGAGGTGCTGGCCTGTAAAGAAGAAAACAAAATCATCTCAATTTAGTATTCAGGATGAGAAAATACTATTTGGATAAATATCGTCTGAAATCCCAAAAGATGGGGGCTAAAACTCTCTATTTAGCAAAGCTCTTTGCTTAGCCTTTTCCAATCTGAGTTAGTTTTGAACCGTAACGTGCATGCTGTGTATCTGACTCAATACAGATGATGTGTTGGAGAGGGGCTGAGCTCAGTAGACTGACTGTAATGAGTGCTAGCCACTAATTAGCCTGTTGCTAGGTAAGGCCTCGTCAACAACAACAGACCAACGGGGCTTTAGTTCTGTTTTACTCATGGTGTGTGTCCCCCCTCACATACATACACACAGTGTTGTATCCTAACACATCCCCATTTATATTCATGTGCGTAAACAAGTAAACATACAAAAGCTTTTACATATAACGCTGGAAAAAACGGCATGTCTCATTAGCATAGCGTAGCTTAGTTTACAGATCTGATCGTTCTTACAGACTACAATCACAAAAGCTTTTACATATAACGCTGAAAAAAACGGCACTTACCTACAGAAGATTACGTTTGTTATTATAACTTACTCAATATGATTTTAGAGGATACAAAATACTAATAAATAGGAGAATAAATACTTGTGTTATCGGCTAGGGCGTGGCTTTACAGCCTTCACACAGATCGCCATTACGGCAGTATGTCTGAACATGTTAGCAAATGCCTGATAATTAAAATAAAAGACAAAGCAAAGACTGCGGAGCGTACAATATAAAATGTTATAAAAACATATAAACACCTAACCGATTACTATTTGGGTTTGAGGCGACATTGATACGGCGAAGCTACATGCTACATGCTACATACTACAAGCTAGAGATAGCTTTATCAGGAAAAACACCGCTAAATAAAAACTTACAGCTTCAAAATTGGATGTGTCCTCACTGGCCTGCTCCCGGATGGTTGGTATTGATCCCGGGTTTAGCATTAGCTTGGAGGCATATCAGTGTTGGACTTGAGAGAAGTTCATAAACATGTCCGTGGTAAAATGTTTGGAACACACAAACAGAAATCTGCCGTGGTCTTCTGGCACATGTCCCTTGAAAATGAAGTCTAGCCACAGATTATTTTCTTTTTCCACTGATGGCATTGCATGCAGTCCCCCTTCTCGAGTCTTGCAGCCAACAACAGCACAAAGTTTAACTCGCTTAGACATCCTGGCAAGAGCAGACAAAAACACAGATGTGACTGGAGTTGATTCAGCCTGCCGATAGCCTATATGCGAATGAGAGGTTTGGCAATGCACGTGGCCGTGGCTCATTCCCCTGATAGGTGGAGAGTTGACCAATAAGCGGAGCACGTCTCTTTGTGACGTAGGAAAGTGTTGAAATCTGGATCCGTTTTTTTCAGATCCGTTTCAGCCCCTTTTTTAGAGATTTGGCGAAGGAGGAAAATAGAGAGGGTTGTGTTTTCTGACACTTGGTGAGTTCCCTGGAACACCGGGGACACATATTCATGTATAAAAGACGTCCAAAGGTGCATTTTGCATGATAGGTCCCCTTTAAATAAATTACTTTGTTTAAACAATGGTCTCTGTCATTGATGTTGTGCAGTTACTAGCCCCGCTTGTGGCCTGCACTTTGCCACAGTGACTGGGCTTTATATAGTCATCCATTGGATGTGTTTTCGACAAATAACAGTCCAGACCTCATGGGGAAATTCAATAATAGCCACTAAATGTTTTTTTAAAGAAAACATAATGTGTTGACATTGATATATTACAAAACATATCCCTGAGTTTAACATTGTTCATTAGTGCCACGGTACATAAGCACATACTGTAGGAAAGCAACAAAAAAAAGCTACAGATAAATGCACATATGCATTGCTGCCTGAGAACATGCACAGCTTGAAATGCTATTAATATCTGCATGAAGTTTAAAAAATGCTCTTGTTTCTTTTACTAATTACAATGCTTTTCAACATGTATCTATCCATTTTCATTCAGTCTTCATACGCGATGCTGTTTCTTGGTGAGCTTGACAGTAATTCTTGACTCCAATGAGGTGAAGAGGCTAAAATTAAGTTTATAATGTAATCTCTGGATGTTCTCAGACATCTACGATATGTTCTTGTGAGTACCTGGGCATAATTGGGAATTGGGAATTGATCAGGTTTTCTGGTTTGTTTATTTATTTTTTAAAACTGATAAAGTTATACGTTTGGTGTTCTAAGACCTGGGATGTATGTCATACACGTGTGCCATGGCATACACTGGGAACTACACTGTGTTGTGTGTCCACTTGCACTTCATCCCCTCGTCACCCTGTTTGTATATAAGTCCTGGTTTTCTGTCCTGTTCTTGTCGGTTCCTTGTCTGTCTATGTCATGAATAGGGATGGGTATCGTTTGAAATGTATCGATTCCGATTTCGATTCCGGTTCTGCTTATCGATTCCGGTTCTTATCGATTCCCCGTTTCGATTCCAAAATTGTAAAATAAAGAGGTCAAACGTTTAGATAACAAAAATATATTTATTCTTAAAAGCTTTAACTGAAATTGTTACTAAAAAATATACATGCAATACAAATGTATTGCACAATAGCTGTGCTTTATTTTAACTGAGCTATGCCTGTGGCAAGCTATTAACAGGCATTACACTTTGCCTTTTCTTTTTCTTTTTTAGTGTAGTGGAGCCTCACTTCAGAGTGTTTACCGCAACCTATCTTTGGTGTTATGAAGTGACTGAGCTCGTGAAATGTCTACGGGAGGGCGGGGGAGCATCGCTGCGGGGCAACTGTGGACCTCTGTCGCCTGTCAGCGCAATTTATATGATGCCGTTTAAGAAAATGAAGGGCGGTGCCGGCCGTCAGCGTACCGAGCCGGCCGTCAACGGCCCGCTGACGATCGGCCGTTCTGTGATTCTCCAGGTCCGCCCTGTATTCCACCGGGTCACCGCAACACCGCGGTGCAGACGGACCCGCTGGAATACAGGGTCTACCGCGTTTAGGAACCGTTAAGCAGAACCGAAATTGTGTATTTTGTATGGGTACCCGGTACCCGGCATTTTCTTATCGGTTCTCATCTGGAACCGAGTTTCGGTTCCCAACCCTAGTCATGAAGTTCTGTTTTTTCCGTGTTGATTGTTGTTACCTGAGTTCCTGTTCTGCCTGTTAAATATACATTTTTGTTAAGTTTTCTGCTGTCTCCAGTCTCTGCATTTGGGTCCAACCACTCCTTGCTTCACAAGACAATGATTGATTTGTACTAACGAATTGCTATTTTTGCCATTATTGTATTGTTATTAGTGCTTTTGCAGGGAATTATTATTATTATTACTTTAAATCTCATAGATATTAACACTATTATACATATGGCTGAAATAATCATCATCATTAATTGTTTTGTGATATTATGTCCCTCTTGTTTTCATATATATATGTGTCCCCTCTTCCTTCACAAGCACTATATCAATATATAATACTATTCTGAAGCATGCAATGAAATAGAAGCAGAAAATGCTGCAGTGTTTGTGATGAACCTTTCTATACATTTCTGAATAAGTCTCAGAACCATTTTGTGGTACAATTAATTTGATATGGTTGGATATAGTTTTCAGCTGGAGCAACACTAATACTGAGGCTGATACCCTCCCATTTATTTGCCGTGAAACGCAGAAGACAGGCTACCACCTTAATTTGAGGGTGAAGTGTCTTGCCCAGGGACACAACTACATGTTGACTGCAGTGGGATTCAAACTTGCTATCACCTGATTCGAAGTCCAGTACACTATCCACTGAGCCACAGCCCCGCATTAAATACAAAGATTAAAAGTCATTCAAAACAGATAATAAAAAAAGCTGGAGAGAAAAAAATTCCACTCCGAGACTCGGACCCGGCCATCTCGAATGTCTGACCCACACTTAGAACATTACTCTACAAGCAGATTGTAGTAATTTTACACCCACGCAGTGCATGGTCGAAGTGCGCATATGTTACGTACTTAATCATGGGCAGTACAGACCCATAGCATTAACATCACACTTGTGTAAATGGATGGAGAAGATGATAGTGTATAGACTATCACATGTCTTAGAACAAAGAGGGTTACTGAGTGGAACGAGTGGTGTCATAAATGTTGTATTTAATATGTTAATATATTGTTTAATGTTACACTTCACACAAGTCACGACTGTTTGCAGTTAATGTCGTTGCCGTGTGTAACGTTAGTTTATATAATGTGCAGCGCTTCAAACAGTGTGCTGCCTTAAAGGCATTTTATAATGTTATAATTTGTTTGCGGTTCAAAAAGTCACCACTAGGAGTGCTAATGGTATTGTTATCTTTAAGTTTGCCGTTCTTAGCCTCACTTCCGGTTTAGCGTTAGAGAAACGGTGTCAGTACCATGGATGTATAATAAGAACTGGATACAGCGTGGGAGGCGGGGCCTCATTCATTCCTATGAGAGCTGCTCATTAGCGCATGATGATAAAATGGCCCAACTTTTGAGAGTGAAACATCACAGATTACCCAGCATGCCTGAGAAGTACCCGTATGTGCACTCATAGAGCATGCGCAACTTTAACCAAAATGCGCGTTCACATCAAGCACGTCAATTTGCGTACACGTAACAGCACCGCGCGTTCATGACAGCATGGTAATGGATTGTTGTTATCATGGATTTGATATGAACGAGGCGGCAGTTAGCAGCTAGCGGCTAGCTAGTAATGAAGCTAATGTACACATCAATCGTTATGTACTTATATTACGCTGTAACAGGATCTAGTGATATCCAACAGAGCTTCATTTAGCATGAAATAATTATTGCACTGTATATATATATATATATATATATATATATATATATTTATATACAGTGCAATAAGCTTCTTAGTGCAATACGAAGCTACAGGAACGTTAATAATGTCGGTAATATTAACTATTTAATACAAGATTTTATCATACAGCCCATGTAGTATGATAATGAATTACAGCAAACATGTGCAATATATCCATTATTACAGCTCCGTGGGATGGCAGTAAGACGATATGGATCCGTTCTTATTGTGCATCCATGGGTAAAGATAAACGCAACTCACATTGGTTTCTCATACAGCATCTCTGTAAACTACGTGTATTCACTGAATTTCACTCTCTGCCTTTAACGGCTCGTTGTAGCTCCAATAGCTCCAGCCCCCACCCTCCCTGTGAGCACAGTGTGCTCTGATTGGTCGGGACACGTAACATGAACGTCCCGTGGGTTAGATGCGCGTTCATAATGCAGAGGGAAATAACTTTCAGAATAACGTTATTAGCACATTTTTACAACTTGAGGAACGAATGTTTTTAATAAGGGCTAAACAAGTGTTCATACTGGGTAGTTTATTTAGTTTAAAAAAAATTATCCAACGATTTACAGACCCATGTTCGAACATAAGGATGCTCATAAGTGTACGTGGTACCAGAGCACCCTAGGCAGAAGGTCCATGATCGATTTCGTTATCGTATCATCGGACCTGAGGCCGTATGTTTTGGACACTCGGGTAAAGAGAGGGGCGGAGTTGTCAACTGGTGGTGAGTTGGGTCGAGTGGCGGGGGAAGCCTCTGGATAGACCTGGTAAGCCCAAACGTGTAGTTCGGGTGAACTGGGAACGTCTGGAGGAGGCCCAAGTTCAGGAGGCCTTCAACTCACACCTCCGGCGGAGCTTTTCGGGCATTCCTGTGGAGGTTGGGGACATTGAACCAGAGTGGTCGGTGTTCAAAGCCTCTATTGCCGAAGCCGCGGCGGGGAGCTGTGGTCTCAAGGTCCTAGGTGCCTCAAGGGGCGGTAACCCTCGAACCTCCTGGTGGACACCGGTGGTCAGGGAAGCCGTCCGACTGAAGAAGGAGGCCTTCAGGGATTTGTTATCCTGGGGGACTCCCGAGGCAGTTGCAAGGTACCGACAGGCCCGAAGGGCAGCAGCCTCATCCGTGGCCGAGGCAAAGCAGCGGGTGTGGGAGAAGTTCGGAGAAGACATGGAGAAGGACTTTCGGGCGGCACCAAAGTTGTTCTGGAAAACTGTCCGACACCTCAGGAGGGGGAAGCAGGGAACCATCCAAGCTGTGTACAGTAAGGATGGGACGTTGTTGACCTCAACTGATGGAGTGTTAGGGCGTTGGAAGGAACACTTTGAGGAACTCCTGAACCCGACAACTCCGCCCTCTATGTTAGAGGCAGAGCTGGAGTATGACGGGGGATCAACACCAATCTCCCGGGGGGAGGTCACTGAGGTCGTCAAACAACTCCACAGTGGCAAAGCCCCGGGGGTGGATGAGATCCGCCCGGAAATGCTGAAGACTCTGGGTGTTGAGGGACTGTCATGGTTGACACGTCTCATCAACGTTGCGTGGAAGTCGGAAACAGTGCCGAAGGAGTGGCAGACCGGGGTGGTGGTCCCCCTTTTTAAAAAGGGGGATCAGAGGGTGTGTGCCAATTACAGAGGCATCACACTACTCAGCCTCCCCGGGAAAGTTTACTCTAAGGTACTCGAAAGGAGGGTCAGGCCGATTGTCAAACCTCAGATTGAGGAGGAACAATGCGGATTCCGTCCTGGTCGTGGAACGACGGATCAGCTTTTTACTCTCGCAAGGATCCTGGAGGGGGCCTGGGAATGCGCTTATCCAGTCTACATGTGTTTTGTAGACTTGGAGAAGGCGTATGACCGAGTTCCCAGGGAGTTACTGTGGGAGGTGCTGCGGGAGTATGGGGTGAGGGGGTCTCTACTCAGGGCCATCCAATCTCTGTACTCCCAAAGCGAGAGCTGTGTCCGGGTCCTCGGCAGTAAGTCGGACCCATTTCCGGTGAGGGTTGGCCTCCGCCAGGGCTGCGCTTTGTCACCAATCCTGTTTGTAATATACATGGATCGGATTTCGAGGCGTAGTCATGGGGGAGGGGGTCTGCAGTTCGGTGGACTAAGGATTGCACCACTGCTTTTTGCAGATGATGTGGTTCTAATGGCTTCATCGGTCTGCGACCTTCAGCACTCACTGGATCGGTTCGCAACCGAGTGTGAAGCGGCTGGGATGAGGATCAGCACCTCCAAATCTGAGGCCATGGTTCTCAGCAGGAAACCGATGGACTGTCCACTTCAAGTAGGGAATGAGTCCTTACCCCAAGTGAAGGAGTTCAAGTATCTCGGGGTCTTGTTCTCGAGTGAGGGAACAATGGAGCGTGAGATGGGCCGGAGAATCGGAGCAGCGGGAGCGGTACTGCAGTCGCTTTACCGCACCGTTGTGACGAAAAGGGAGCTGAGCCAGAAGGCAAAGCTCTCTGTCTACCGGGCCATTTTCGTTCCTACCCTCACCTATGGTCATGAAGGATGGGTCATGACCGAAAGAACGAGATCGCGGATACAAGCGGCCGAGATGGGTTTTCTCCGCAGGGTGGCTGGTGTCTCCCTTAGGGATAAGGTGAGAAGTTCGGTCATCAGGGAGGGACTCGGAGTTGAGCCGCTCCTCCTTCGCGTCGAAAGGAGCCAGTTGAGGTGGTTCGGGCACCTAGTTAGGATGCCACCTGGGCGCCTCCCTAGGGAGGTGTTCCAGGCACGTCTAGCTGGGAAGAGACCAAGGGGTAGACCTAGGACCAGGTGGAGGGATTATATCTCTTCGCTGGCCTGGGAGCGCCTTGGGATCCCCCAGTCAGAGCTGGTTGATGTCGCCAGGGAAAATAAAGTTTGGGGCTCTCTGCTGGAACTGCTACCCCCGCGACCCGACCACGGATAAGCGGAAGAAGATGGATGGATGGATGGATGGATTTACAGACCACTCTTTCCCCATGTAAGTCAATGGGAAAAAGTGTTTCCGGGCCTGGCAACCAAACGGAAGTGTAATACCGCCGTTTGGCCAGCACGAATATTTTCATCTGAGTCCGGCGCACTTCCTGGGGGCTTGGTCAGTGTCACTACCCGATCTGCAGCTCTGCCCGATCTGCAGTGCGCATGTGCGAGATGGTCCGCCATATTGGACAACTCCGGACAGCAACCCGAGATGGACACTTGGGTTGCCGTCCGGTAGTGACAGTCATTACAACGTGACTTCACTATTATTTAACAACTCTTTTTATTGGGTTCTTTTATTTGGGGTTAAGTACATTGTCAGAATAAGTGAGAAATAAATGTAACTTCTGTTAGACAGCCATATGCCATACATTTTTGCACACATTCACAGTAAATATGTATTCAGTATGATAGCTGTCTAACAGAAGTTAAATCCATTTCTCACTTACTCTGACACGTCGTAATAACAATAACTCATCTCTCTCTCGTTTTATTTTTGAGCTTTGCTAAAAGCCACTGTGTCAAGTGTCCATCTTGGGTTGCCGTCCGGAGTTGTCCAATATGGCGGACCATCTCGCACATGCGCACTGCAGATCGGGCAGAGCTGCAGATCGGGTAGTGACACTAGAGGCTTCTCAATACTCAAATTTCCCCTCCTCGACTCCTCGGTCCTCGGTCCTCCGGTAGTGACCCGGAAATGAATTTCAGCACGCCATTTTGAAGGACGTCTCATTTCTCTAAATGCACACCAAGGACCGAGCATCGAGCATCGAGTAGGCTCTCTGGAGGAGCTATAACCGAGGATACACTGATGGTTCCTCCACGGCTCCTCCGCGGATGCATTTCCGGGAACGGTGGAGGCGTGACGCACGGCCGGACTTATCTCAGCCAATGCCAGCTCTGCATGCATCCTCTGGATATTATTTTAGAAACTGCTTTCATCGCGTTGCGATGTTTACAGTGAGAACAGCTGTGAGGTCCGTGCAGAAAGCAGAGCAGTGTACAATATCACTCAGTATAACAGGCCTACATTACTCTCTTTATTTGCTGTAGTACAAAGAGTCGATATTTTTCTAAGACCATTTAGTGCGTCACATAATAAAATACACAACGGCTGTAGCCTGATTATGCTTTAGGAGCTGTAAGTGTGTGTTGTAGGCAGTGTGTATGTGTGTGTGTGTGTGTGTGGTACAGTATGTAGGTGTGTGTTGTACAGTGCGTAGATGCGGCGGACAGACGGGTCTCAGTTGGTTTGGTGTCCTCTGCTTACTTTTAATTTAATTTAATTTCAAATCTTTATTTATACAGATAAATCCCATTGAGATCATTGATCTCTTTTTCAAGGGAGACCTGCTCAAGTAGTTCCACATGAAACATAAAAACATAAATAGAACAAAAGGACATCATACAGCATCATTTAGCCTACATAATTATCCACATAAACAGGTACCTATAGCTTCCGATTGAGTAGCATCCAACCGAGCTTTAAAAACATTTAGTGGCACCAGATTGTTCAGTTTCCATTTAATTTGCAGACTATTCCAAGACAGAGGAGCTGCGCATCGAAAAGCTGTCTTCCCTAAGACAGTCCTAGCAGTTGGCACATTTAATAAAATGCATTCGATCTCAGGCAGTAGCCACTTACAATTTTCCGTGAGATCAGGGAGCAGATATAAGATGGAAGTTTCCCTAACATGGCTTTGTATGTTAGGGAAACTTCCATCTTATATCTGCTCCCTGATCTCACGGAAAATTGTAAGTGGCTTATTATTATTACAAGTTAATACTTGTAAATACAACTTTTGGCCCGTAATTTCAATTCCCCATTTCAGTGACCAAAGAGAGGGGGGGAATATATCCAGTCTCTGATTGTGTTACGTTATTATGAGAGTGCTGAGCTCTCATACTTTAAATTGTATATATTTATATAAATATATTTGTGTGCGCATCTGTGCCTGTTATTGTCTCATTATACGGTATACGGCACTCTCAATTAATTCAAAGTAAATATGCGGGGAACAATGTTCAGCTGATCTAACAGAGATTATAAAATACAGCGCTATGACAAAACACTCGACAGCTGATGCAGCTGTTGCCACGTAATAATGAACGGACGTCGCTTTAATATGACCGCTCAGAGGAGAGGAGTTCTCATTTCTTTAAACGTCTGCTGCTTCCCCTCCTCGGTCCTCCGCTCGCATCTCCTGTGGGCGGGTCTAAGTCTCGAGGAGGGGAACCGAGGAGGGGAAATTTGAGTATTGAGAAGCCTCTAATGACTGTCACTGCCCGATTTGCAGCTCTGCCCGATCTGCAGTGCGCATGTGCGAGATGGTCCGCCATATTGGACAACTCTGGACGGCAGCCCAAGTAGGACAACATTGACACAGTGGCTTTTGGCAAAGCTCAAAAGGAAAACTCGAGAGAGATTAGTTATTGTTATTACAACGTGACTTCACTATTATTTAACAACTCTTTTTATTGGGTTCTTTTATTTGGGGTTAAGTACATTGTCAGAATAAGTGAGAAATGAATGTAACTTCGTTTTATTTTTGAGCTTTGCTAAAAGCCACTGTGTCAAGTGTCCATCTTGGGTTGCCGTCCGGAGTTGTCCAATATGGCGGACCATCTCGCACATGCGCACTGCAGATCGGGTAGTGACACTGACAACGGCATGACAGACAGACGACAGACACATGGCAGCAACTTTCCCTCCGCTTCATTCATTTCCCCTGTTCAACAGGTTAGTAGTGTGTACACAGATTATGTCATATTTCGATCTAAGAAGTGTCTTTGAAACTGTTTTATGTGTAGTTTAATGTCATTCTGTGAGCTACACTACTAGCGTGTGGCTAATGGCGTCCGCTAGCTTCTTTAACACAGGCTGTTGCTCCCTGAATAATGTAGCTCTACTATGTGTATGAGTCCCCTGCACTAGTCTGGCTTACATTTCAAGTTTATTCTGTTTGTATAAATATGTGAAATGCTGGTCTGAGGTCATAATTGTTCATATTATTTAAATGCTAAAGCGCTAATGCTATGCTAATATTGTGCCTGTACAACAGCCATGTTAAAGTGAGTACAGTCGGGTTGTGTGTGTTATCTGTTATCACTGTATTATATACTGTAAATGAAAAAGGCTTTAATCCTTCATGAAAGTCATATGGCATCTGTATTTATGTCCATTTTTTATTAGAAAACGAAATATGTCAGACATACAGTTATTTTGATTGGCTAAATGTATTTTTACATTCTCAGTTAGCTTCAGGCCTCACTGAGGAGAAGTATTGAGGTAGAAAGCTGGTGAAGCCATTTCCTTATATTCTGTTTGCACATATAATAAAGCTGGTTTGCAAGAAGGAAGTCATATTCATTCGACCACACAACACAACGCAGAGATACATAAATAGAGAAAACGGATATAATTTGTAAGTGAATTTATTAATGTGTTTAATCAATTCTGGCTAGGACAACCACACAAACGGCAGCAACTTTCCCTCTGCTTCATTCTTTTCTCCTGTTCAACAGGCTTATTATCTGATTACCAGCTCTGCACAGCGGACTTGTAACACTAGCAGTAGTGAAGATGGAGCATCAGAACCTGGAGAATACAGCAACAACAACAAGGATCCATTTGAAGATAGGTAAATGTAAATATTACAGTAATAGTGTACTTTCATTGTGTGGGTTTAGTTAAATAGGTTGTAAGAGAGAGAGAGAGAGACTCCTGTCCCACCTCCCCATTTTATTTTGAGTTGTGCATTGTTATTTGTGCTTGAGAAACATTCCACTTGAACTTTATATTTTAATGAACTTAGTAGTAATTATTGTCCTACATTTCTTTCCGATTTCACAGCTGCCTGGGCCTAGCAGCAAGAACCTCCATCTGTGCCTGCACCCAGGTCAAGATCTACCGTGGCTCAAGGGCCTTCACCAGAGCCATCACCACCAAGGACCAGAGGACCAGCATCACTACAGCAGCCTCCACCTCCATCTGTGCCTGCCACAAGATTAAGATACACCTCGGTACAAAAGGCCTCCACCACAGCCATCACGATCAACCCAGCCAAGTCTCGCCTAGCACACCTCCCTCCCGCCGACACAGCCACCAGCAGCACATGCACCATCACCCCCACCTACACAGCAGCCAGACCCACTGTCTTGGAAGAAAGACAAAGACCATGGCACTGCTCCCCCTGCCTTTACATTTATAATGAATAGTTGGTTGAGAAAGTTCTGATATTGTCAGGGTTCGTACAGTCATTAAAAACCTGGAAAAGTCATGGAATGCAATATTTTTCTCAAAGTTTTGGAAAAGTCATGGAAATATAACTAAAGTTGCATCAAATATAATTTATATGTTATCTAATCGCCGAAATAGTAATACTATAATGATAATAAATACTGTATCGTATAATGAAACGTAAAATGGCAACTGTGGCAGTATTTTGCTGGTGATAGATGTTTACAATCATGCCCTCTAGTCTACAGGAGCTACTATTTGATATAAAGATGTCAGCGAAGTGCAGTTTCAACAATGTATGGCTTCTAAAGAATAAGTAATTGTGGTTATCAAAAGACATTGACCCAAGACGTGCTAAATGCAAACTGTGTTGTAACATATTCAATATTTCGAATATGAAAGAGTCATTTCTTTGGTCATGGAAAAGTCATTTAAAATCATTGGTGAAAAAGTGTATGAACCCTGTATTGTAAATATTGAGATTTTACAGTTTCTTATGTTAACATAAATAGTTGGTTGAAAAAAAAAGTTGTAATGCTCAATTTGTATTTGTACACATCACATGAACCTCAGTATGGAATATGAAGTCATGAATCAGTCCTGATGTAACTTTTCTGTGGTGAAAGTAGAGTGAGAGAACTATTTTACTCCAAATTCTAATTTACACATTTTCATTTTAGACATGAACAACACATAGGCCTATAGTGTAATTCATATATTTCACTACTTTTGTGAACCAAAAACGTTGGTAAACCAAATCTGAAACACCAAAAAAAATGGATGACATCAGTACATCTGTGTTTTCACAAGAGTTTTTAAGTTTTCCAAAAATCTGATTTCTCAGCTAAGTATCTCATAAGACAGTGCTCTAAGGTGAGTGACATTGCATTTCTAGCAAGACCAGAGACTGAACATTTTGATATTTTACACCATGCCATGTTATAAGAAGTACATTTAAAAGGTGATTTAAGGAGACATACCCTTCAGTAAGGTAAGGCGATTTTTTTTTATAAGACAATGAAGGCAGGTTATATTGATTGATATATTTATTATATTGAAAGCCAAATTAATACATAGTCCCCTGAATCTGGAATAACGTACAATTTACAGCCTCATAATGTCACGAACTTTTCATCTACAGATTGCTTTGGTCTGGTTTTGCTCTTCACTGATTGGTTACTGAGACTTTGAACTTAAACGGACCTCCCCGTTTATTAAACGGGCCTCCCCGTTTATAAAACGGACCTCCCCGTTAATCCGCGCGAAACTAAGTGCGAATAAACGCGCAAATTGTGGCGCAAACGGCGTTCCATATTCCCCAGCCATACCCTGGCGCTGCCACTGGTGGCATGTATGGGGCGGGCCATTCTGCACATGCGTTAAATGCGTTAAATATTTTAACGCAATTAATTCAACAAATTAATTACCGCCGTTAACGCGATAATTTTGACAGCACTAATTCATTTATTTAGTTATTTATTTATTCATTTAGTTCTTTATTTTAATATTTATAACATAGCATAGGATTTCATAAAGTATTTTTTAAATAGTTTATACATTATTGAAATATAGGAATAGTAGATAGGATTACTTAAAATATAGTACTTTATATTTCATTTTTTTTCCCTTTAGACCCTTGCGGTTTATTCTTAAAAATCCTTACCCTTACCCACCCCCCATTTTCTCTCTGCTGGTCTATGGCCTTGTAGAGGGTAACGGGGTACAGAGTCGCTTAGATAAGCGGGGGAGTGCATCTGACGAAGAGATAGGTTGTTGTGCTCCCTATCTCTGTTTCTTGTCCTATATTTAATAGAACTACTCAGGTCTTGATAGATTGAGTGGGGAACTTCATGAGATCTTTTTAGAGGGTTATCAAGAATAACTTTTATCCAATGACCTTTTCCCTCTCTGTCTGTGTCTGTGTATTCTCTTGTTCCGATTAACCCAGACAAATCTTTTTTCTTGTTTTGTATCTATATCTACGCCGGGATCCGGAGTCGAGGCTGATCCTCTTGCTGTAGTCCTGTGTCTTGGATCCTCTATCCTGAGTTCTGGATTAAGTCGTGGACTTCGGGTCGTGGCTGAACCTGTCTCTGCGGTCCTGCCTTGGGTCTCGTCATGCTGCTTCCCTGATGGCTTCCACAGGATTGTAGCTGACATCCTCGTGGATTCATCTTCTTATTACATACACATGCATTTCCTAACATTCGGTCTATATGCTGTAATATGTATTATCTCTTCGATTCACACACGGCATCTATTGCACGTCTGTCCGTCCTGGGAGAGGGATCCCTCCTCTGTTGCTCTCCCGGAGGTTTCTCCCATTTTTTCCCCTTAAACTGTGGGTTTTCTCTGGAAGTTTTTCCTTGTACGATGTGAGGTCTAAGGCAAGAGAGGGTCGTTTTTCTCATACTGATATTCTGAACAATCTGTGCTGTTGTATTTGCTTTTAAAGTGTCTCTACTGTAGGCTATTTTTATTATATGTACAGCACTTTGGCTCGACCAAAAATCGCTTATAAATGTGCTATATAAATAAAACTTGATTTGACTTTACATAACCTATTTGTATTTTCAATGATAGACTATTTGCACATCATTTGCAACCAGCAAAAGGTTACCCTTAATAGTTTAAGCATGCACTGGATGGCGCATCTACTGGGATGGTTTCTTGTAAAAAGACAAGGGATATAAATATCTATGTATTTATCTTTTTAAACTAAATGTGGCTACACTCTATGCTTATGTGATAGTACACTGTAGAGTCGGCAATCACGAGTATTGTTAGTGCACAGCTATATTGCCCAATGTTTGTTTCCCACATGTCCTTACACGCAGGGCTGCCCCTGGCCACGCAAAGTTATGTGATGAGGCCCTCTGTGTTTCCGGGGGGGTGGGGGCTTTCACTGTGTAATGTGTTACACGCTATAACACATTACACAGTAAAAGCATACTTTCACTGAAAAATCAACCTTTCTGATAACACTAACACATTTTGTATCACTGTGACTGTTCAACCCAGTCTCACGGCATTTCGTGTTCACCAACACGATTTTTAATCTATTGATTCGTGTTCACCAATTTGCCCCTTTTTTTTCCGTGTTGCACAGCACGATTTTTAAAGCAATGTATTTTTACTGCCTGCAGCACGTCTTTTTCTCCGGTCGGGTCGAGGAAGACCGGAAGCTGTGTGGTTCATAAAAACATGTTCTTACTCAATATCAAGCCACAGTTATTGCTTTTATTTGAAATCGTATCATTTCGGACTTTTGTTGCCGTCTGTGAGGAAAATAAATGGGGCTCAGAGCCTCAGGATACTGAAATCTGTATTTTTTAAATCTTTTTTTCCTTCTAATTTGTTATTCTTTTCAAAATAACACACTGTTATTTACTCACCAATAACACACAATTATCCTTGCTTTTATTTATTGATTTAATTCCATAATCTCAGGCTTTTTTGGCGTCCGTCAGGAACTGAATTTCAAAATAAAAATAACCGGAAACAGACGTAGGCATTTCGAGCGATTACCCAAGATCCTCAGCTATGGTTTTAAGCTCGCTTATTGGATGTTTTAGCCGCAATGCATGCTGGGATTTGGTGTTTATATGATATGAAATCCGGAAAACATTTTTAAAAGAATAAAATAATACTTAATTCCGAGCGCTCTTGCTTTTCTCTTTGAAAGTCATCACATAACGGCATTGTAATACACGGTTCGGCTGCATTACATATTACAGATCTGCCGTAGTTCTTTATTTATAGAGCCCTGATGAGAAGACCTTTGGAAAAACTGAGAAAATGCCGCCGAAACTGAATACTTGACGTGGATCATAAATATATTCAACAATTAAACAACATCTTCAATTTCTCTTCACACAATACGTCTCCTTGCAGTATCAACACTAATTCGGCTGACTTTTACATTTGATCTAATTCACAGATAGGTTATATTTACACCATAACGGTGCACAGCTGATATAAAAGGACTGTAGTTTTTAAAGATATTACTGATTTTCTTTGAATGTAAGAATGTAAATACTAAGTCTGAAATAGTATAGCAATATGTTGTAAAATTATATGAAAGCATGCATAAAACTACACATTTTCAGATGTTGTACGAAAACAAAAGTGTCCTACACTAATAATACAAAGTTATTATGGCTGTGTGTACCTTGTGTGCACCGCCTAGTGGTTAAAGCACGTTATTGAATTATTGTGTTTTATTTGTTTAAAAAAATATTAAGAGTACATACTTTCATCGGGGGAAAGTATAAATTTAGAATATAAAAAATCAAGAAGATACTATAAGTGATCTCTACAATAAAACAGTTTAGTGCAGAATGTACAAAGATATTAATAGGAGGAGGTGCAAAACAGAAAAACGAATGAACCTTTATTTAAACATTAAATAACAGATTAAGGTCTTCTTTTGAATAAGAAAAAAACTTTGGGGGTATCTATCTACAGATAAATATTAAGCCTGACAAAGTACTTAACGTTTAATATATTGCTTTCCTGCAATGTTAACTATGTTGAAGCACTTATTTTAACTGATATTATACATATGAATTATACTCTTATGTATGTAGATAGTAGGGGTGTAACGGTTCACAAACATTTCGGTTCGGTACGTACCTCGGTTTTTTGGTCACGGTTCGGTTCGGTACGTTTTCGGTACAGCAGAATTTTTTTTCACAAAACAAAATATATATATATATTTTTATTATTATTATTAAACTGTGAATAATGTATTCACTCAAATAAATACAAAATATAATAAAATAAACATTAAGGTGCAGCATTTCGATGAACTGAAATAATCTGTATTTGAACTTTACTGTACTAGTACTCACAAAACATAAACTATTAGTTTTGGGTTTTTAATTATTATTAAACTGTGAATATTCACTCAAATAAATACAAAATATAATAAAATGAACATTAAGGTGCAGCATTTCGATGAACTGAAATAATCTGTATTTGAACTGTAGCCTACTGTACTAGCACCTAAGCAGCCAGCTTGACATTAGGACTAGCTTTTCATTGTATTTTCATGTTTTTTTAAAGAAAAATTAACTTGTCCACATTGCTGCTGAAAGGGCAGATCTGCTGGCACTAACAATGTCTCCTGCTGTGGAGAACACCCTCTCGCTAGGGACAGAGGTAGCAGATACAGCCAGGTAGCGCTTTGCTAACATGGCAACATAAGGATATTTGGTGTTTGTAATAGCTTTGGCTCGGTCTGATCTTTCTGCGAGTGGTGGAGGCTTAAATGCTAGTGGGAGTTGGGTTTGCACTTCAGTCTTTTTTCTTTTGGTACCGGTGATATTCACGTTCGGGTGATGCCTTTTCAAGAGTGTGCAAGTTTGATGTATTGCCAGCCGCGTAACCAATTTTAGTTGAACAATGCCGACAAACAGCTTTGGTTCGGTCCACCTGTCTTTGTCCGTCATCCTTGTACGTAACTGCGAAACCAAAATGTTCCCAAACCGGAGACTTCAATGATGCTGGAGGATTTTCGAGCTCAACTTTATCTGCGTTCGCCATTAATTTTTGACAGTACCTCAAATTACTGACTACATTTGAACGCATCCCTCTGACCAGCTCTCATAGTATGCCTCTCATCCAATGAAATGACTTGCTCGCTCTATGACGCGTTGAACCCAATGTGAGCAAATTACTCTGAATGCTGCGACGCAGCACCTGAGATTACTTCCAAAAAGTTATTCACGTTCTCAATTTTTTACGTTTAACGTTATATTCGTTCGGTACACTTCGGTACACACCTGTACCGAACCGAAGGGCCCGTACCGAATAATTTCGGTACGGGTACGTGTACCGTTACACCCCTAGTAGATAGAATAAGAAATGTGCAGAATATGACAGTTTAATGGTGGAGGTACACACATATTGATAGATGTCTTGTAATGCACTGTTGAGGAACCTGTGACCCAAGTGTTTCATTCATTGCATAACTACACCGTAGTTGTGTATATGATATGTCAATACACCTTTGAAAATCTTGAAAGGGATGTGCAAAATAGCCATAATATACAGTCTTTAATTAACTATTAGTAGAGAATAACGAGTAATGAATATACTTTATTACTCGTTTCCATTCATGTCAATTGCAGATACATGTTTAGTCTTCTCAAGCACCAACTATCAAATATCTCTCCTGATTGTTGGCACTTGACAATCACCTTACCTGAATTTTACTCAGGTGTAACTAAAGTCTGATTTAAGGGTTGTTTATATTTCACATAATTAATCAGAATCTGCAAAGTAACTCAAATAAATGCAGTGGAGTAAAAATACCAGGTTAACCTCTGAATTGTAGTGGAGTATAATTACAAAGTAACAATGAGCTGTCATGTGGGTATTAATGCTGCGCATTATGGACACAAGCGATTTTCACCCATTTATTAATTATATGTTTTACATTTGATAACACCAATGTGTTTAATACTGGCAACTTCTAATTGTGGGAAAAACGAAAGCGTTCAGTAGAGACGTCCCATAGAACATTTTGCGAAACACAATAGCCAGCATGTGTAGTTCTGGGGGGGCATTCGATTCCAGTTTTGGATAGTCTGGCGTGGTTTCGTTCCATTTCACACAGCTGTTTGACGCTCTGCGTAACCTTACGGGGACTGTAGTCCTAAACGATAGCTGGGGATTATGGGTAGTGTAGTGTCTTCGGCCATCCTAAACTCAGAAATGTTGACAATCGCAATGATGCTCGAAATGTCCCTTATAGGCCTACGTCTGTTTCCGGTTATTTTTATTTTGAAATTCAGTTCCTGACGGACGCCAAAAAAGCCCGAGATTATGGAATTAAACCAATAAATAAAAGCAAGGATAATTGTGTGTTATTGGTGAGTAAATAACAGTGTGTTATTTTGAAAAGAATATCGAATTAGAAGGAAAAAAATATTTAAAAATACAGATTTCCGTATTCTGAGGCTCTGAGCCCCATTTATTTTCCTCACAGACGGCAACAAAAGTCCGAAATTATACGATTTCAAATAAAAGCAATAACTGTGGCTTGATATTGAGTAAGAACATGTTTTTATGAACCACACAGCTTCCGGTCTTCCTCGACCCGACCGGAGAAAAAGACGTGCTGCAGGCAAAATACATTGCTTTTAAAATCGTGCTGTGCAACACGAAAAAAAAAAGGGGCAAATCGTGTTGGTGAACACGAATCAATAGATTCAAAATCGTGTTGGTGAACACGAAATACCGTGAGACTGGGTTGGACTGTTAGGTGGTGAATGGGAAACAGGAGCAGAGCAGGTGCAGCAGGTACAGGCTGGATGTTGTCAGAAACCTCTCTGCTCAGGGCTTCATTCCTGGCAGGGACGTCAACGTCACCGAACTGGAACAGGAGGGCTGTGTGGACGGGTGGAGCTACAGCAAAGACATCTACCAGTCTACCGTAGTCTCTGAGGTGTGTGTGCGTGCCAAACCTTTTACCCGACCTTCGCAGTCAGTTTATTTTATGTCTTGCATTTTGTATCCCATTGTTGATACTATACGTGCTTCAGTGCAAGCTTTTTTCATTTTCTCTTCATGTATACTAAATCAGCTTTCTAAATGTTATATTCATATCATTTGGATTTGTCTAAAACCTCTGTGCCTTAGCACTAGTGCTGGGGGGAAACGATTATTTTGAAAACGATTAATCGGGCGATTATTTGATCGATTAGTCGACTAATCGAACGATTATTTTTCTGTTGTTCAATTCATAAAAAACGTAATGTAAAAAAAACGTAATGTAAAAAAATTTTTTTCACGATGCTGTGTCTCAGGGGATCTTAATATTTAAGAACCTATTAATGTGTTATACCAGATTAACGGAAATAATCTCAGCTAACTGACGATACAAACCATGTTTACCAAAACAAAACACAAATCTCATAAGAAGCATCTAAATGACCCCTGAGCGAAAAATGCTAACGGACATTGGCACAGATCTCAAGATAAAAGTACCCTTATTACTTATCGTAGCTGCACATACAATATATCCGATTAAAGCTGAGACTCCACAGATTATGTAGGTATATAGTATCATCACTGAGTGATCCGGACTCGCGACAGGGGAAGCAAATACAGTCATCACAACACGTACCTTCACAGAGCTTCTAGGGAGATCGTCTCACCGCCGTAGCTGTCAATCTGATCAAAATACGTGTTCAATGGCATTCAAATGAGAAAAAACGCGGCTGAATCTGTTAATCCATAGGTTTTTAACGTCTATGTATAAAAAAATTATTGAATTTATAATCCATAATTCCATTTTAAATCGGAGAGCAAATGCTAGCTGCTAATGGTTGCCACCACAGCTAGCTGCTGCTTCCGGTCAAGCAGCAGTCTCAGTGAGATATAAATATATAAATATCTTTGCGTTTTGGACTAACTTTAAAATATTCCCATGCTTTTGAAGACCTGGGGCGAGATGTTTTCGTTTGAGGGCTTCGTGCGCAATCCTGTGAGGAGGAGTTGGTAGCCGTTTCAGTCTCCATTGTGTTAGAAGTGCGATTGCGAACTGCTTGTTGCTTTGGGTGACCCACGTGTGTGTGGCGTCATACAGTCTATGGTGGCGACGCGTCGACGCGGAAATATGTCGTCGACGATATTTTGAAGTCGACGACGCGTCGCTACAGCACTACTTAGCACACCTGGCACAGCAGAGTGAACACAGCTGTTGTCAGTCAATAGACATGTTAATGCTTGCTTATACTACCTATACTAATAATCCCTCCACAGAACAATGTAAGCATAGAATGTTAACAAGCTTAATGTTTAACAGTTTTCTTCTATTTTTGACTTTAATACAATATTGTTTGCCTAACTTGGGCGAGGTACTGAGTATTAAATGTATTATGAATTTACATAAACATCTGAAGTTCAATGTGCTAGATAGGGATCTACTCTCTTCCCGAGGCGTGCCCTTTGACTGCTGTGCAAATTGTCTTGTTTTTCCGCCTGCTAGTCAAGACTGGCAAGTTCAGCCTGTTTGTCTCTAGATTAGAATATTCTCTCTCTTTCAGATAGATGGTTTCATTCTTGTGATTTAAAGTGAATATCTTCGTTAAATGTAAAAAAAAAATTAAAAAAAAATCTAAACTACATATCTGTCAAGTTTTGTGACTGTATCTCTGCAAGATCACTGCATCATTGTCACATAATTATTAAAAGTACTAAAAAAGTCCCCTGTGTCACTTGCCGCTACAGTAGTTATTTACAGGGGCACATTTGACCACACAGACTTAGCATCATCGAAATATAATCAGACATCGAACAAGTGTCTTAAAGAACCAGTTGCAGAGAGATCATAACATTACCGGGGAAATACCCTGAACAATGCCAACAATGTCATTTTTAAACATGGTATTGTTTGGATATTCCAGTTCGACCTGGTGTGCAGTGATGAGTGGAAGCAGCCGTTCACCGCCACAGTTTACTTCATTGGAGTTCTTTTTGGATCCTTTTTCTCAGGACAGCTGTCAGACCGGTACTATAAAACACCAGAACCATGTGATGTATACATTACTAGCATTGCTGTGGCCTACTCCAACTGACGCATAAGACACATGGAGCATGATTTTATACACAGCTACTAAAACCCATTATGTTGGATTTTGTGTTATTGTGTTTTACAGATTATAAAAAGCTTTTCCAGCATCAGATTACATGGTGCTCAATAATGCCGTGATATAGTATATAACGTAACTTTAAGTGGTTTTTTTTCTTTTATGTCACAAAAACTGTAAACACACATGTTTGTGTGGAGCACATCTACACTCAAATCTTCGATAGAAAAACTATTATGTTCATATATGTGTATATAGTATATACTAGGTTATGCATTTGTTTTTCTTATTATGTTTACTTGTGTCTCATAGGTTTGGAAGAAAACCTGTGCTCTTTGCAACCATGGCAGTTCAGACGTTATTTTCCTTCATTCGGGTCTTCTCTACTTCGTGGACTATGTTTACTATCCTCCTCTTCTTCAATGGTTTGGGACAGATGTCCAACTTTGTGGCTGCTTTAGTGCTGGGTACATGTCACAGTCTATAATAGTGCCTCTGTCGTAAATAAAACCCAATGCAGGAATGTGTTAAAACTTCTCTCTCTTATCTCTGCACACAGGCGCTGAGATCTTGACTGGCAATGTGCGAGTCCTTTACTCATCGTTGGGCTCGTGTTTAGGCTTTGCCATTGGTTACATGATTCTACCTCTTGCTGCTTACTTTTTGAGGGATTGGAAATCTCTCATGTTGGCTTCGTCTTTATCCGGCCTGCTTTACCTCCCTCTCGTATGTTGCATTACATGAAAGTATAAATGTAAATCAATGGCTGTGCCTGTTTTACATACATTCCCTATAGAGGTATTCCCATAGTCACACTAAAGTACAAGATGAATACATGTCTGTGTAATTCTCCCGTCGCTCTCCCTCTTTCCTGTCTATATTCAGCTGTACTATCAATACAAAATGTTTTATACTTTATCTTTAAAGTCTCTCTGATCCAGCCCGAGTCTTGCTTTCTGTCTATCTGAAACACTGACGCAGGTTCATCCCAGAGTCTCCTCGCTGGCTGCTCTCTCAGGGAAAAGTGGAGGAGGCTGAGGCCATAGTGAGAAAGGCTGCTAAGTGGAACAAAGTTAAGGTTCCGAATATCATCTTTCGAGATTACAGTGTAAGTTTATCTGCTTTTCCTGTTGTTGGTACTCCATTTTATAATACTTTTCTTATGTGTATCATTGTCAGGAATGTTGTAGGCCAGGGTATTAACACATCTAAAGTGATTTTGTAATTTCACAAGCAACATATGTGTTATATGTCTGTAAAAATGAATGGTCAAAAACATCTCGATTAGCCTTGAAATTAGTCCTAATTTTAAATAATACAAATACAGTACACAACCACACACGTTAAAAAGAGAAGGGGTTCTAGCCAAAAATCCAGAGCAGGGAGAGACGCTAGCAGGACCATTCACAAAATGTACCCCAGAGCAAGGGGTTTAAATCATATAACCCACTGCTAGCACTAGTACATAATCTCATTTTAAACAAACATTACCATGTTGTCTCATCATAGCGCCATATGATATATCCATTTGTCATTTTCTGGATGGACACATTTGTATTTAAATTAGAAAAATGCATGTTGTTGTTTTCATATAGATATTAGGCCACTGAGGAAAGAAACCACAACACAGGGTTTCATTTTGTTTTCAATTCTGCAGGGTGATGAGAAAAACGCACAGCCTATAGAAAAAGCCAATGTCCTCGACCTGCTGAGGAAAAGCAGCATGAGAACCACAACACTTATCTTCTGCTTTGTGTTGTAAGTATGCTGCTTTTTATTTCATTTACTTACAATGAGATTTTTCTGCATTATTAACAGTTACTATCATGTCTGAGAGGGCTCATCCCACTCAAACTCATGTACATGTAAATGCACATTCACATAATAAAAACCCATTATAATTATCACTTATTACACAACACATATTCAACACAATAACAATCTGTTTTCTCTAATCACTCAAATATACATTCATTCTATTTTCTTAACAGTTCTTTTTTTGATATATTCAATCATCTCCGATCCGTTGGTGTCTTTGTCTTACCCAGCTTCTGTTCAACAACAGGATACTTTGGCCTGTCCCTGAACACAGCTCAGCTTCATGCTAACCCCTACATCAGCTGCTTCATCTCAGCAGCTGTAGAGGTACCAGCCTACATTTCTAGCTGGCTGATTCTGCACTACCTTCCCCGCCGACCGTCTGTCATCTCCTCTTTGCTTCTTGGAGCAATGCCGCTTTACCTCATACTATTGGTGCCTCAAAGTAAGCCCAAAACAAATATGGGGGGAGTCTCAGAACAAAGGTTTAATATAGAGAACGCTTTATATCTTTAAGAAAATTCACAATTGTTATTTATTCAAGCTATTCACCAAACATACTTTATATTTACCTCTGTTACAATTATATAGGAACTTCTCACAAACTCAATTACTGGATTTTGTATTTAATGGTGAACAAGGGAAATAACTCTTGCATTGATTTGTGCATTTACTCATCATGAGTCAGGAATTAGTTATGCTTTACTTTAAATTATCAGGTTTGTAACCTTTGTTATTGTATTGTAGGAGAAAATGGCTTCATGGTACAAACATGGGTAAAATCAAGTGCTACAGTTGTGTATCTTATTAACGAAAAACAACAGTTGACAAACAATTTCTTTATTCTGTAGGTCTACCCAATCTCTGTATTGCACTGGAGATGTTCGGTAAATATGCTTTTACCGCTACTTTCTCCCTGATGTTCACATACTTGACAGAGCTTTACCCAACAGTGCTAAGGAACACAGCAATAGGGACGTGCACGACTGTCTCCAGAGTGGGATCATGTATAGCACCTTTTGTAATAAAGCTGAGTGAGTACATTTGCTTTTGCTGCATTAATGCACGTCCAGTTTGTTATATCTTCAGCAAGTTTGAGAGCCTTACACACACTCTGACATAACTTCATCTAAAGCCCCCAGACTTTTCTCCAATCTAAACCTTACCCTTTCAATTTTTAGATACATACATATTATATCTTCCTTATATTATACTGTCGACTCTGGCTGTTGTGGCTGCCATCGCTGCTTATTTCCTGCCGGAGAGTTTTGGAAAACCTCTACCTGAAACTATGACACAGATGCATAAGAGAGAAAGGTGGGTACCTTAGGAAATAGTTATGAAGCTTCTTTAATGCCAACCTCATTTTTAGATATAAAGTAATAAATGATGGTTAACATATTTAATAACTATGGGGTACTTCTTAAACAGAATTCACATTTTAAAACATTATTCATTTGACTTTCTGTTACTCTTAAATATGTTCCTTTTTACTTGGCATGCTATACTGACAAAAAGATGAACAGAAAATTAATAAAAAGCGTTTTAATGCAAAAATGCCAAATAATTCTTGATTCCAGTAGGATTGAGATTATCTTAATACATTAACTGTAGTTTGAGCACTATTATCACACAGCATGAATGTCTTGCCTTGAAATCACAGTCCTTACCATGCAGCCAGTAATGTTTTTCTTCCTTTTTATTGCTTTATAACAGGTTTAAGTGTCAATGCACTGGAAAATAAACAACAATACGATTGGAACATCTTGAAAGTCCACTTTGACAATCTAGCACTTCATTAATGAAAGTTATATTATGTGAATATCGCTTTTGAATTGTGTTAGTATTGTTAAGATTTCTCATTGTTTAACACATTTTTTGCCATTTGAAAACATCACTCTTTCATTTTCCCAAACATCTATTTTGTAACTGAAATGGTTGAATGAAAACTTGAAGTTTAAATCTGCTTGTGGATATGTATGTTAGCTTAAAAGGGAACCAGAAAATATCCTTACAATAATATTTAATAACACAAGTTTTGTCAAATGTCAAATAACTGTTGCAACTTTTTTTTCATTACATACATTAATTTCATGATAGAATGCAACAGGTGTGTTACCTTTTTTAATGCAAAAAAAACCCCACACATTTAATAAACGCTGTGTATTGTGGAAATGCAAGTGACCAGTCAACAAGTTTTTGCATTCCCCAAAAATGTTTAGCCATGGTAATAAATAACCTGACTGAACTTTCAGACTGGATATGGCTAAAGTAATTTCTGGCATTTGTCTAGAGACAGACAGGTTTCTGTTATTACTGTTATAAGGGTGACCTGTTAAATGTTAATTCATGTGTTGCCGTGAAAGATTAACCTAACATCAGAGAACAGCACAACATGTTCACTTGACAAAAGTTGCACAGTTCACATGTTTGTTGTAGGGTTGCTTTGTCAGCAAAACATTTCATCCATAAACTATACCATTTTCAACCTTTGTAATATATAACCTGATAAGGATAATAAAAAAACAGATTCAAGATTCAAGGCTTTTTTTGTCATTTGTACATAGTGTAGATATGTCAATGAAAATCTTATGTCACAGGCTCCTCCAACAGTGCAACACAATAAAACAGATACAATAGTGCAAATAAATACAAATGCAATAGAATATAAATACTGCAAGAAGAGTCAATATACAAGTAATTGGAATATGTGTAGCAATGTGGCTTGGAGAACCCTTCCGACTGGATTGACTTGATAATTATTGCTTTGCATTTTATTACAACTGACATAAGAGTGACTTGCTTATATGTGCTTGATTCCTGTCAGCTATGGCTAGGAAAATGAATAGTGTTGCAGCAAAGGAATGTTTCAGATGAAAGGCAAAATAACTTTTACTGTACTAGCCAGTAGGGGTGTAACGGTTCACAAACATTTCGGTTCGGTACGTACCTCGGTTTTTAGGTCACGGTTCGGTTCGGTATGTTTTCGGTACAGCAGAACAAATTATCACAAAACATAAAATATATATATTTTTTTTAATTATTATTAAACTGTGAATAATGTATTCACTCAAATAAATACAAAATATAATAAAATAAACATTAAGGTGCAGCATTTCGATGAACTGAAATAATCTGTATTTGAACTTTACTGCACTAGTACTCACAAAACATAGACTATTACTTTTGGGTTTTTAATTATTATTAAACTGTGAATATTCACTCAAATAAATACAAAATATAATAAAATAAACATTAAGGTGCAGCATTTCGATGAACTGAAATAATCTGTATTTTAACTGTACTGTACTAGTACCTATGCAGCCAGTTTGACATTATGACTTGCTTGTCATTGTATTTTCATGTTTTTGTAAAGAAAAATTAACTTGTCCACATTACTTGCCGAAAGGGCAGATCTGCTGGCACTAACAATGTCTCCTGCTTTGGAGAACACCCTCTCGCTAGGGACAGAGGTAGCAGATACAGCCAGGTAGCGCTTTGCTAACATGGCAACATAAGGATATTTGGCGTTTGTAATAGCTTTGGCTCGGTCTAAACTTTTTGCGAGTGGTGGAGCCTTAAATGCTAGTGGGAGTTTGCACTTCAGCCTTTTTTCTTTTGGTACCGGTGATATTCACGTCCGGGTGATGCCTTTTCAAATGATTGTGCAAGTTTGATGTATTGCCAGCCGCGTAACCAATTGTAGTTGAACAATGCCGACAAAACAGCTTTGGTTCGGTCCACCTGTCTTTGTCCGTCATTCTTGTACGTAACTGCGAAACCAAAATGTTCCCAAACCGGAGACTTCAATGATGCTGGAGGATTTTCGAGCTCAACTTTATCTGCGTGCGCCATTTCAACAGTTCCTCAAATTACTGACTAAATGTGAACGCATCCCTGTGACCAGCTCTCATAGTATGCCTCTCGTCCAATGAAATGACTTGCTCGCTCTATGACGCATTGAACCCAATGTGAGCAAATTACTCTGAATGCTGCGATCTGAGATTACTTCCAAAAAGTTGTTCACGTTCTAATTTTTTTACGTTTAACGTTATATTCGTTCGGTACACTTCGGTACACACGTGTACCGAACCGAAGGGCCCATACCGAATAATTTCGGTACGGGTAAGTGTACCGTTACACCCCTACTCAGTGGCGTGCACAGACATTTATAGGGGCAGGTGCTCAAGAATATAGAAATTAGAAAATAGTATTTAATATAGTTATAAAGAATGTGACGTGTGATAACATTTGGATAAACCGCATGAACCGATGGATCACATAACTTCCATGCTCACATTAACGTTAGCTAATTCTACTTTTGGCTAATTTAGCTTTGCTATCATTATTCCTAGGTAAACATAGTAATCTTAGTCACTGTACTAGACGACAAAATAAATCCGACTACTCACCTTTATTAGCTTGTCTGTAGGAAATAAATGGATGTTGTCAGTGATGCAGTGACGAGTCCAAAAAACCCCGGTGAGTTAGCATTTTACCACTTCCGGTTCCCCTTCTTCTTCTTCTTCTTCTTCTTCTTCTTCTTCTTCTTCTTCACTCGTCGCACTTTTATTGATGCGCAAGGTTAAAGTTCACGGGATTACGATCCGCCAGGAGTTGCTAATAGAAATGAATAGACGGGAGCATGTTGTTTCTTACACGACCACTAGAGGTGCTACACTTTAAAACGTGGCTATGGGTCGTATTTGGGTCGGAAAACAATCGACCTATTTGGTCGTATTAGTTGGAGGACTTGTTGATTTAATGAGGGGGGAAGGGAGCCATAGAGTGACGTGTGAGTGACTCGAGTTAGGTCTTCCTTATTGAACTTGCGCTAAAGCTTTCATTTCAAACCGGAGAGACGTGATGTAAGAATTACATATTTATTGTTTACACGTCATATGAATGAAATGATTGCCATGATAGTACAACAGGAGAATGTAATGGTGTTTGGCGATTAGGCCCCCGGTTTGCAGGATAATCATTCAGGAGGGAAAGCACCGCTCCGATGAAATCCCCAAAACCAGTGAAGTATGAATACTGAGATGAACTGAGTTGCTTACCTTGTGGGGTGACTGGTGATCTGGGGAGGAGAGATAATAGATTAACACGTATATGAGCGACACTGTGCCGGAATCACTGCCGGAGCTTACTGGTCATGCTGAGACTCTGACTGCCGAAATCAGTGCCGGTCTTATCTGAAAACGACCTGCGGGTCGCATGCCTGGCCAGCAGGGCTTGACTACGCCGAGGAGCGAGCGGTTTCGTTTTGTAACGGTGGCCCAACGTCCACGACACCGAAGTGTACGGTAGCCTTCCGCTACGACACCGAAGTGTACGGTGGCCTTCCGCCACGCCTGACTTCGCAGGCTATATATATATATTTCTCTTTATTCTTTTTCCTTTGTTTTGTAACTGACACCGAAGTGTACGGTGGCCTTCCGCCACGCCTGACTTCGCAGGTTATATATATATATCTTTTCTTTACTCTTTCCTTTGTTTTGTAACTGACACCGAAGTGTACGGTAGCCTTCCGCTACGACACCGAAGTGTACTGTGGCCTTCCGCCACGCCTGACTTCGCAGGCTATATATATATATATATATTTGTTTTCTTTATTTCTTTTTCCTTTGTTTTGTAACTGACACCGAAGTGTACGGTGGCCTTCCGCCACGCCTGACTTCGCAGGTTATATATATATATCTTTTCTTTACTCTTTCCTTTGTTTTGTAACTGACACCGAAGTGTACGGTAGCCTTCCGCTACGACACCGAAGTGTACGGTGGCCTTCCGCCACGCCTGACTTCGCAGGCTATATATATATATATTTTATTTTTTTCTTTATTTCTTTTTCCTTTGTTTTGTAACTGACACCGAAGTGTACGGTGGCCTTCCGCCACGCCTGACTTCGCAGGTTATATATATATATATATATATATATATATATATATATATATGTATATTTTTTCTTTACTCTTTGTTTTGTAACTGACACCGAAGTGTACGGTAGCCTTCCGCTACGACACCGAAGCGTACGGTGGCCTTCTGCCACGCCTGACTTCGCAGGCTATATATATATATATATATATATATATATTTTTTTTTATTTACTCTTCATTTATTTTCCTTTGTTTTGTAACTGGCACCGAAGTGTACGGTGGCCTTCCGCCACGCCTGACTTCGCAGGCTATATATATATATATATATATATATATATATATGTATATATTTTCTTTACTCTTTGTTTTGTAACTGACACCGAAGTGTACGGTAGCCTTCCGCTACGACACCGAAGTGTACGGTGGCCTTCTGCCACGCCTGACTTCGCAGGCTATATATATATATATATATTTTTTTTTTTATTTACTCTTCATTTATTTTCCTTTGTTTTGTAACTGGCACCGAAGTGTACGGTGGCCTTCCGCCACGCCTGACTTCGCAGGCTATATATATATATATATATATATCTTTACTCTTTCTTTATTTCCTTTGTTTTGTAACTGACACCGGAGTGTACGGTGGCCCGAGTCCACGCGGACTGCAGGAAATACATTTTACACTGATGCGTTTGAGCAGGGCCTGGGAATGAAATACCTGTGTGCCGGAGATGAAGCCCGTTACCTGTAGTTGCGGCGTGAGACGAGACATTATTCCCTGTGGGCGGGGCCCGCGGAATTAGGACAGGAATGCAGTTTTGAATATCGGGAACCTTAGTGAGACATGTATACTTGTGAATGTGTTTGAGCCACCACCAGTTATATGTATAACTACCATAGTTAGGGTCTGAGAGATCTTTGGGAAGCCCGTACGGCGCTGATGTCCGGACGAATGAAGGTTGTGAAGGCGGAGGAGGACCACCGTCTTGGGTAGAAATTGACGGGGCCATGACCCTGCGAACCACTCTCCCTGGAAGAAACCCCCCAAAACCCATGGATGGGCGGCATCCGTGAAGACCTCATTGAGTCAGAGGAACACACGAGGCCATCGTAAAATAAAGTAATTCCGTTCCAGTGGGCGAGCAGGAGGGACCAGAACCGAAGGTCTGAACGGCAGCCTTCGTCTAAGAAAACGCAGTCATGGAGGTTGTCGACCGCTGATGCTGCGTCCAGGAGGCGGGAGATGAACGAGCGCCCCTGGGGGATGACGTGCATGGCGAAGTTGAGGTGTCCGAGAAGGGAGAGCAACTGTTGTTTTGTGATAACTTGTTGCTCGCAGTATGACTTGGTGATGTCCTGGATGCGCTGCGATTTGTCGGAGGGGAGAGACGCCTTCATGTCTATGGAGTCGAGGATGATGCCTAAGAACTCTAAGCGTGTGACGGGACCTAACGTTTTCTCTTTGGAGAGAGGGTCACCTCACTCCTGAAGCAGTGTTTAAGCTTGGCCAGTGAGATCCCTGAGCTGTCCTGTGCGGGTTTATGGGGAGGAAGTCGTCCGGTAGGTGAAGGACGGAGGGGATTCTGACGATGTTCAGCAGGATCCAATAGAGCGCTTCCGAAAAGGAATTGAAGATGCAGGGGCTGCTTCTGCACCCGAAGGTCAGGCGAACGCGAAGATAGAGTTTGGACTCCCACTTAATACCGAACAAGTTCCACTGAGATGGATGAATGGGGATGATTTGAAGGCATCGGTAATGTCCGCTTTGGAGAGCCGAGCTCCGTGCCCTGTGAACTTGATCATCTTTATTGCATTATCCACTGAGGCATGGTGAAGGGAGAACTGATCTGGAGGGATGATGCTATTGACGCTGCAGAATGGGCCGGAGCAGGGAGCGGACAGATCGAAAATCAGCCTTTTATTTACGTGTGGCTATTCCGATGGGATTTGAACGGAACACTGAGAAGGGGGAGGAGCTAAAAGGACCGATTATATATCCTTTGAGAAGTTCTTTGTCGATGAGCTGGGAAACTATGTTGGGTTCTTTAGCAGCTGACTGTAAGTTTCTTGCTACGAAAGTCACTGTGGGAGATGGGAGGACCCCTACCCTGAAGCCTTGGGAGAGCCCTGACGGGAGATAGTCAACAAACACGGAATCTGTAGATAGCGCAGCTGCTAGCTGAGGGATGTTAATGGGAGTGGAGGGGTGATATTCCAGAATGTTTTTATTTTTATTTTTTTAGTTATTTATTTATTTGTTGATGTTTCTGGCGCAGAGCCACTGTGACGGCCCGTCCACACGGTGGCGTGCGTTACAGCTTCCAAACACTTCTGCCCATTCACTTTGAGTGGGGTGACGTCACTTTTAGTAGAACTGTATTTTGGGAAGCGACGTGGAGCGTTTGCTGGCGTTGCTCGCTTCAAGAAGTTGAGCAATGTTCAACTTTTGGCGCCTCGGCAGAAGCGTCAGCCAATGAAATCCCGTTTATGCAAATCTGCCGGTACAAGCGCTAGCCAATCAGACCGCGTGTATGTTGGGAGAGACGACGCAGGTAATTCCTCATATTCCAAAAATGTGAGGGAAAATGCATTATGGCGGTAGTGAATCACCCGGTGCTGTATGATCAGTCTCTGTTCATCTACCGGGATACAAACCAGAGGAGCGAGGCATGGAGGGAGGAGGCAGAGACAGTGGGTGAAACTGGTAGGTTTTCGCCTGTTGGGGATTTTTTATTTTTTTTTCCAGTTTACTTAGTTTTAACATTGCTATTGCTTTGTGTGTCGGGGGCAAGAGATTCATGTGATTGGTTGTTGCTGCTGTGCGGACCAGTAGCGTAGGCAGAAATTTACTTTAGGGTGGGCCTGTAAAAATATAGGGTGGGCCAGATTTTTCTTCTGCGCATCGGAAACTAACCACGATCCCGCCGGTACCGGTGGCAGATTACTTTTAGAATACTTCCTTTCCTCTTCTTTTTCTTCCTCCCTCCTCTTCTTTTTATCTTTTCTTTTCTCCTTTTCCTCTTCTTTCTATCTTTTCCTCTTCTTTCTGCTTTCTCTTTAGAATACTTTCTTTTCCATAACAGATGGGTATGTTTTGGTGAACGAGAGACACATATTTTACTGTTTTAATGGCTTATGAAGAGCACGAACACAACATTTTAGTGTCATTCTTGACAGCTCTCTCATCTGCACCGCACATAAAAAGAAAAACTCACCCAGACTGCATTCTTTGTACTGTCTTAAAACCTTTCCTTGGAAAAGTTTATGCATTGTAAGGTGTTCTTGGGTGCTTTGAAAGGCACCCCTAAATAGAATACATTATCATTATTATGTATTATCTGAAACGATGTAATCACTTTTAAAACTTTTCCCAGTTACTTGTCCCATGCATTCGGCAGCAGCAGGCCATTCAGTTAGATTTGATCCCGTTATGAATGTCATCATTTCGACAATAAATAAATGCTACATAAACGTTATCTTCCACGTTTTATCTAAACATCTCCGTTTCTACCTTCCAATATGTTTTGAAAGAGAACTCTCTCTCTCTCTCTCTCATCTGCGTGCGGGGCGGGGCCTCACGGACACGCTGCATCTCTCGCTCGCAGATACGCTGCATCGCTGTGCACACGGTTCTGCCGGTAATGAATATTACATTGTGAGGAAACTTTCCACCAATAATTCCAATAAGTATTCACTTCAGGTTTACGAAAGTAACTGCACTCAGTTTACTCGTTTTTCAAATGTAACGCCAGCTGAATATACTGATTTTTTTTTTTTTTTTCTTTCTTTTTCTTCCGATTACGTAACACCGTTACATGTATTCCGTTACAACCCAACCCTGTGTAAGGGTCGAGTGCAAACGTTTTCGTTAAAACTAGTACCTGAGTGCAACGGAAGTTGAAGCTCCTGTGGCGGAGTCTTCCAGAGCCTGGAGGCGAGCATCGATAGCTATCATGGAGCTAGCCAGGGATTGCAGGGAGCCGGCCGCGCTACTCTCCATAGGGGTGTGTGACGCTCCCGGACTGGCGAGCCTGAGAAGGGGTGGATTTTTTGGAGGGGGACGGGATCCTGGAGGGCTCGACTTCCTGCCCTTTTTTACCTCCGCGGCTGCGTCCTCGTCCTGCTCTCTGGGAAGCTGGCTGGAGCTGCTGCCCCGGACTGGGGAGCTACGCTGGAGACCTGGTCCGAGAGCTATCGCCGCTGAGAGAGAGTGAGGCCTGGGGCTGTGGGAAAGCCCTGCTGCAGGAGCCGGGCGATGAGGAAGTCTTCCTCTGTTGATAAGCCGCTGTGGGGAGCCGAACCGGGATCGGAGACTTCCAGAGAAGGTTCGTGTTCCGAATTGTCCGAGTTGGACATCTTGAGCTAGTTGTTTCTTACGGTTTTTCTCACGAGAAGCAGTATTGTATTGCAACTACCATTGCGTGTGATCATCTGCAATGACAACTGACAGGGAGGAAGAGCAGGTATTTAAGGCATTTAGCATGTGCAGCGATTGGCTGCTGAGGCGTGACGCCCTCATATTTAATGAGGGGGGAAGGGAGCCATAGAGTGACGTGTGAGTGACTCGAGTTAGGTCTTCCTTATTGAACTTGCGCTAAAGCTTTCATTACAACACCATTGATACCTGTACAGAGACAATTGACACAGAAGCAGCATGCAGTCTGTCTGAGGATGTCATTCTGCCCTGGGAAGCGCAAGGAGATGGTAAGAAACAACTTGTTTTTGTTTGCCCTAGATATTCCATAAATGCAGTTGTAGTACTAGAATACAATCACCAATGTAACACAGAGCTGTCAACATAGGTGTCACAAATCATCATGATCACAACAAAGCATTTTGAAATAATTATATTGAAAGGTCTGTATGATGTTGCCCTATCAAGTCTTAATAGTCATGCTATAGTCTCACTGGGACAGGCACATCTATGGAAACAGTAAAACCCTTCCTGACCACCCTGAACTGCATACTAATGTTGAATCTCAAGACATACTGAATGTAATTCTGCCAACATAGACAGAATTGAAAAAATTCAGCAAGCGGCGAGATTGGACATTTTTTACCAGATTTCAAGGTTTTGGGCAATTTAAGTTAAAAAGATTGAATGCAAACAGATATTATTTGTTTTATTAGCCTTACCATTGTGTTTGTGTTGTCATATTTTGTTTTTTTTTCCATTATAGTGGTGAACCTGCGCACAAAGAGGCGACTTTTTGACCAGGTTATGCTGGTCAGGCGTATGGAAGAGAAGAAAGTCATCATTGTGAAGGAGATGACCCAGCATTGTCAAAATCTGAGGCAGGCACTGGACAAACTGGACCACCTCCTTCATCAGACAAAAGACGACATCAGGAACCAAAGTATGTTCCACAAATACCGATTTATAACATTTGCCACTGCCCCTTCTGGTCAGTGTCAAACGTCTGTCACTGAATAGCATCTGTAATGATTGCATTTTTTCTGAATCACAAATCTTTTTAGCTAATATACAGCCTCGGAGTTAAACATTAAAATTGCTTATATGGAACCAACATCAATGCTAATTAAAAGTTGCCTTACATAGACTGTCATTTTGTCTTTTTATTTTAGTTTCTCCAAGCGATATAACAGAAGAGGGATACAGGGGACTGCACTGCTGTCTTTTACACCATCAATATCTTCTGGAGCAGAAACTGAGCAGAGTCACCAGCACCTACAGCTGTATTGGCACGGACTCGTCTTTTCTCATGATGGAGGAAGACATTGAAGACGGTGATGAGGACAATGAACAGGACGGTGATGAGGACAACGAACAGGACGGTGATGAGGACAACGAACACGACGGTGATGAGGACAACAAACAGGAAGGTGATGAGGACAACGAACAGGACGGTGATGAGGATAACAAACACGACGGTGATGAGGATAACAAACAGGAAGGTGATGAGGACAACAAACAGGACGGTGATGAGGACAACGAACACGACGGTGATGAGGACAACAAACAGGACAACGAACAGGACTTAACAAGTCTATTGTATTGTGTTGTATGCATGTGAACGTATTAAAACGAGTATTACGATTTAATGGCTTGTTTATTACCTTTTTTTTGTATTATCCTGCTTTGCATTTACTATGTCTGGTATTCAACTAAATGCCATTAGCAGTTATCAGTCACCTTCGGATCCGAGTTACCTCGAGGGCCGGAGGTTCCCCACCCCTGGTATAAGGTTTTGGTGATTACCCTTATTATCATGATCTGTTTAATTAACCAATGCTTACATCCAAAGAATGTGTCTAGACTTTACTCCTACAGACACACACTAACAATACAAATGGACCTAAGTAATACACTCACCAGCCACTTAATTAGGTACACCTTGCTAGGATGGGTTGGACCCCCATCTGCTTTCAGAACTGCATTAAGTCTTCATTGCATAGATTACACAAGGTAGGCTACTGGAAACATTCCTCAGAGATTTTGCTCAATATTGACCTGATCGCATCACGCAGTTGCTGCAGATTTGTCAGCTGCACATCCATGACGCAAATCTCTGGTTCCACCATATCCCAATGGTGCTCTGTAGGATTTGGATCTGGTGACTGTGGAGGCCATTTGAGTAAAAGTCATTGTCATGTTCAAAACCAGTTGGAGAATATTTGAGCTTTGTGACACGGTGAGTTATCCTGCTGGAAGTAGCCATCAGAAGATTGGTACACTGTTGTCATAAAGGCATGGACATGGTCAGCACAACCCGGTATCAAGGCAAGACGTGAACATGTGACGATTTACCATGCTGGGAGACGTGAAGATGTCACGATGTTGTCCCTTCAAACGTGACAATTACACAGTATTGTTAACATGGCCCAACCAGTGGAGATATACCCGGAAATGCCAAGCAAATGCTACCCCGACGGTCGGTTGTTATTATTATCAATATTAATAAAATAATGATTTAATTTGTAATAGTCACACTCGATTTCGCCGATTTTCTTGATTTGCTGGTCGACACCTCTTTTAGCAGAAACAAAGGCTACATTAATTTATTAAATCGATGTTAATCTGTGGATGTGGAATTAACGGACGTGACGTTGTGCGTTTGTGTTACCAGGCAACAGCTTCGGTTCATGTTAATTTACAAACTCTTCAACTCGAACAGTAGTCATATTTAAAAACATTTTATATGGCCTCACGAAATACTTTAATGTAAATTTAAATGTGAAGGAATGTGTGTGTATAACAAAATACATCTGTCAAAAACAATACCGGAAACAGACCTCAGCTCGGTGATTCGATGGTTTAGCCGCAATGCACGTTGGGAAATGGTGTTTATGCGATGTGAAATCCGAAAACATTAAAATAATACTTTATTCTGAGTGTGCTTGCTTTTCTCTTTGAAAGTCATCACATAACGGCATTGTAATACACGGTTCGGCTGCATTAAATATTACATATCTGCCGTAGTTCTTTATTTATAGAGCCCTGCTGAGAAGACTTCTAGACAAACAGGAGAAATGCCGCCAAAACTGAAAACGTGAAGTGGATCATACATATATCAGCAATTAAACAACATCTTACATTTCTTTTCACACAATACGTCTCCTTGCAGTATCAACACTAATTCGGCTGACTTTTATATTTGATCCAATTGGTAGATAGGCTGTATTTACACCATAACGGTGCACAGCTGATAGAAAGGGACACCTAGTGGTTAAAGCACGTTATTGAATTTTATTATTATTATTATTAAACAGAATAAGAGACCTGACAGGTGATGGTCAGACGTTGACCTGGCTGCACAGTCACAGAGGCTGGCTGTGTCAACTGTTCACACTTCACACCTGTACAAATAAAAAAAATGTTATATGACAGATTATCCTGTTAAACAGCAGTATAATAAGTGTTGACTCACTTCCAGCTGCCAGCAGCAGCAGCAACAGCAGCAGCAGCAGCAGCAGAGAACATGATGATGATGATGACTCTGAGAAGACGTGAGCTCCTGATCCCCTTTAATTTCCACTGACAGTCTCATGTGAAGGCCTTATAACTGTATCACAATGGATATTACTGAGTTTGCATAGAACCAAACACATTGCATATTAATATGAGTCGGACTGGAGATAGAAAATGGAGCTTGTTATTGTTACTTTTACAAGAATACAATCACCTGTGTTTAAAGAGTCGAGAATCAACTTTGTGTACTTTATTTTTGCAAAAACAGATAATTAACATCTGGAGCTCTTTTAATGTCCTTTTTGATTATTGTTACACCAGGTCTTGTCAAAACCTTTATTCCATATTCAATATCCATTACTTAACAAAACAGCACACCTGAAATGTATATTTAAATACTTTATTAAGGGCAGTGAATTAATTGTTTCTGTATGTTTTTCAAATCAGTGTTATAAGTGTCATAGACACATAATTACATTGCTATTATTATCCTTAAAATATATGTAAAACAAAACCACTTATGATCTTTTTATTTGAGTGGTTTACTAATGACAGTTAATTCAGTTTTTGCTATTGATGGTTTCATTTTTGTGAAAAATAATACAATTCAATAACGTGCTTTAACCACTAGGTGTCCCTTTCTATCAGAAAAATAAATCTAAGATCAGTAATGTGTTGCTTAAAATAATACTTCTGCATGCACCCCCTGGCCAACTTGTGGCCCCACGCAAAGTTATATGATGAGGCCCTGTGTGTAGCGAACGTCGACTCTGCACACTGAGCTCTGATTGGTCACCAGGCGGTGCTTTCACTGAGTTGATCTATTATCCTGGAACCTTTCATATGGTGTGTGTGTGTGAGAGCGTTTCATATGTATATATTGTTGGCGAAATATTTTCAAGGCCAATAACTTTGAGACAGTTGATCAGTTTTGTCCTGACTGAGCCCAGGCACCTGTATCCTTGGCTGCTGTGCTCTCAGTGTTTTGTCTCCCTGTTCCTGCCTGTTGGCGTCAGCTGATAGAGGTGTTGGTTTTATCTCGTTATGCACAATGTTGATTCTTCTCTCAGAACTAGCTACATATGGGTCTGGGGTAGAGATCTTCAGAATTGGTTTGGAATCTTTTGTGTCAATTCGTGTCACACAACATGTCTTGTGAATAAACCATCAGTGTTTGCCATCAAAGTTCCTGCTCTCCTCGTGTCTCTCTGAGTCCAGTTTCCATTGCTTCAGAAGTTTCCATCGCATATGAGAGATTTGTACATGTTTGTAAATGATTTTGGTTTCAGTGTGTTTCACATGTGAACAGTATTTCTGAATAATGTCCCTAACGGCCCCCCATAGACATAATCCAAAAATAAATGTGAATATTTTTTTGTATTATCGCCAAGAATTGAAGTTGAAATGCAGCTTGAATATATAGGATATAAAAATGACAAGTACAGTAAGAAAGAAAGTGATATGAGTGACATGTTTTATTATTTGATTACCCTTCATTTTCTCTGTTGATAAGATGTTATGGAATGAAATACAATGTCAGATTAGGGGAAAGTTAGGGGAGTGCATGTTAATGCGTCTGGAGGTGGCGTGTTCCAAAAGTGTTTGGGTTTGTCTGCCGTGAGTGGGCTGCATTCCAATTCAAATTGCCGCCTGTACAATGTATGCACCAGTCTGTGATATGCCGATGTGCAGGCCCGCTCCTCCCTACACGCCGATCACACAGACTGCGTCTGCCTCTCGCCCTCATCTTGTGGAGGGAGCCTCATCTGATGCGCAAATGCGGCGCAATTGAGTGCGCCACAGTTTCTGCTGCGAGGCTCCACTAGCTGTAATCGGCTTGGTGTGTCCGGGGTTTACAAACCACCACCACCCCCAGTCGACGCTCGCGAGGGCCTCATCACATCACAGCCCTGCCGATGTGATATAATGTATAGGACCTTTTTCCTCATGGGTGTCATTCAACAGACCAAACATGACAGTTTTAGAGAATGAGTTTGTATGGATACACTTAAAACATATTTGTATTTGTCTTGGCTTCAGCTCACTGATAACATAAGAACACAAATAGGCACGGCACTTACATAGATGTTTTTTTAAATATGTATTTTATTACTCCAATGTAGAAAAACAAAAGTCAGGCATATTTAATTAGGAAAGTTTTCCTTTGGCTCCCAGGAATGTTTCCACTTCGCCCCACTGTAAAACAGAAACACAGCAAAAAGTATTACTTTTTTTCAACTGTTTGGTATATGTAGTTCTACAGTATGTTGACAATGCTATTTCAAATGAGAAGATACACTAAGTCACTTAAAAATATCGTGATGAAAGTGCAGTATAATATATATATTTATATATACAGGGTTCTTACACCTTTTCCAAAGTCAAATTCAAGCACTTTTCAAGCATTTTCAAGGTGCATTTTCCAGCTTTTCAAGCATCTTACAGCTGTTGTAAATTACATATTTATATACACATACTCAAATGATTATTTCCCTACCTCACATTAAATCAGATGTTCTTTATGCTATAAACAACCAAATGTGTGTTTCGTGATAGCCTTCTACACGAGGATGAACAATTAAAGAAAAGAAAAGTAAGTTTAATATTTCAAAATGAGTGATCTGTACGTAGACTGGGCCTCCCATATAACCTGGCTGAGCCAATATAAAACAATCAGCCAAATAACTTTTCAATACATTATTGATTACTATTTTTGAGGTACTTTTAGGTTGGCAGTAAACATAAGTCAGAAGTACATGGTGTACTTTGACTCCACTACATGTATTTAATACCTTCAGTTACTTCACAGATGAATGATGTGAAATCTAATCAAGTGTTGAATCAGACTTTAGTTCCACCTGGAGTAAATCCACCAGCTACCCTGCAGTATACAAAGTCATTCAGACTAGCTGCACCTTTACCAGCTTTGAGAACACTTTCATGATCAATCATTATAAAACATATCATATATATTATTCTGAAATTGACCAATCTGCACAACGACTACTTTTACTGTCGCTACTTTCACTATATTTTGATGAGAATACTTTTCGACTTTCACTTGAGGAACATTTTGAATGCAGGACTTTTACTGTAACAGAGTATTCCTACACTCTGGTACTTCTACTTTTAAGTAGAAGTACAATACCTGAGTACTTACTTTTACTCAAGAACAAGATCTGAGTACTTCTACTTTTACTCAAGTACAAGACCTGAGTACTTCTGCTTTTACTCAAGAACAAGATCTGAGTACTTCTACTTTTACTCAAGCATAAGATCTGAGTACTTCTACTTTTACTCAAGTAAACAACTGCCTCCAAGACAGCACACAGCAATAATACTACTTACTAACTATACTAATAGTATAATTGTTAAGAACAAATGTAACAAGTAAGTAATTACAAAAGAGATCAAATACCATCCAGCATCACATATCAATCATTTAACCTTTAGTGATATTGATCAAGGATAAACTCAGTTGTATATTGTATTTTAATTTATATTCCAATGTAAGCTACTTCCCTGCTTATGTGTTACAACCAGACAGCGTTTCTAGGGCACAATTTTCATTTCATTTCAAACCTTTATTTAACCAGATTGGTCCCATTGAGATCATAGATCTCTTTTTCAAGGGAGACCTGCGATGTCTGAATGACGAAGGGCAGAGAACTTGGATGTCTTACTTTATGGCACAATCGCTGTCTGATAGAGCCATTGATGACATGGCTCCCCACCCCCATGTGATCAACTAAATTGAATTTACTGCTGAGGAACCCAAAATGTTTAAGTTAGTGATCTCAGGGTTGATGAAGTTGGTTGGTAAGACTACTTTCTGGCCCCTGTTCTGCCAGCCCCACCAGCTACACTGAAGGAAACTTCAGATTAGATACATACCATCCAGAGCAAGACTGCCACTGCACCAACACCTCGGCATGGCCCTGAGTAAAGAAAGACAGATTTTAGGTAAACTTATTTTTTTTTCAAATGTCATATATGTAAATACGAAAAGTCCAGAGAAATCAAATGATCATTTGAAATAATAGTAGGTACGATTAACTCAAACATATGAAGGACTGTAACATAGTCAATAGCATTTTCCCCATCAGTTTAATATTTTGGAATACTATTATTATTTAAAAAGATATTTTCACTGCCAAGAATAGGAATTCACCTACAAATGATTACAAGAAAACATGTAATATACAAATAAATGGCTGGACATGATGCATTAATGCGACATGAAGCATTACACAAGTACCTCAACCTTAAATTAATAATAATTTATTGTTACTGTAATTTCAATATTTAGATTAGCAGTCATGCTTAAGACTGAAACACTCCTTTTAAACAAAGTATACGAAAATCCAATAAGATAAGATAAGACTTGGTTCCACGGAAGCATTATTGTCAGTTTATTTCTTATTTTAAAATATTTTCTAAACAAACCTCCCTGATTCTTTCCCTCAGTAGTTTTTTGTAGGGGAAAGTGGCTGACCCTTGATGAATGGGACATTCTGCAAGGAATTAAAAGATGGTAATAAGTTGAAGTTCAGCAATAACCTCCTAAACATTGCCTAACATCACATTGTGCTCAATTAAACTGTTCAAAATGGCACTGAGACTTTTGATACTGCAAAGTCTTAAACAAAACAAAAGGTGGCGTATTCTAATTGTACCGATGATTGTTTTCTCTCTCTTTAACTAATTCAATGTGCAAAATCAAACACAGTTTCAGTCTATGTAAATAAGATAATTACTAATTAACCCGCACATACCATTAATTGCCACTTTATTCCTCGTTGGTCTTCTTTTCTGTGAGGAAGACACTGAGGACACAGGAGGAGTCAGGCCGGAGGAGAGAGGAGAGGAGGAGTCAGGCCGGAGGAGAGAGGAGAGGAGGAGTCAGGCCGGAGGAGAGAGGAGAGGAGGAGTCAGGCCGGAGGAGAGAGGAGAGGAGGAGTCAGGCCGGAGGAGGAGAGGAGCAGGAGAGGAGGAGTCAGGCCGGAGGAGAGAGGAGGAGTCAGGCCGGAGGAGAGAGGAGGAGTCAGGCCGGAGGAGAGAGGAGGAGTCAGGCCGGAGGAGAGAGGAGGAGTCAGGCCGGAGGAGAGAGGAGGAGTCAGGCCGGAGGAGAGAGGAGTAGGCCGAGGAGAGCAGGAGTCAGGCCGAGGAGAGAGGAGGAGTCAGGCCGGAGGAGAGAGGGGAGTCAGGCCGGAGGAGAGAGGAGGAGTCAGGCCGGAGGAGAGAGGAGGAGTCAGGCCGGAGGAGAGAGGAGGAGTCAGGCCGGAGGAGAGAGGAGGAGTCAGGCCGGAGGAGAGAGCAGGAGTCAGGCCGGAGGAGAGAGGTACAGACAAGGAATCTGATCCTGGGTCTGTGGCCATTTCTGCCTGTGGTTCAACTGCCAAAGTCACTTTTGAGAAGAAAAAAAAGTAGAGGCATGGTGAATAAATGACCAAGTATAATCCATATACATTTATAATCTGAGTAATTACAGCTAAAAATGAAACTACAAATATTGATTGTTTTTTATGAATCAAGCATTTAAGACTTCAATGTTAGGATGAGAAAACCAGTGCAGCAATCCACCAATAGTTGTGCTGCTAAGCTTTTACGAAAAACATAGTCCCACAAAACGTAATGTTATTATTAGTATTGTTATCAGTATATAAGTAAGGGTGATTATTAGTTGATTCATTGTCAACTTTAAAATGATTGACCAGCTGTTTCTATAATTGCTTATTGTTTTGAGTAATCCTTTCAGTAAAAACATGTCATAATTAGATTCTCACATGTGAACAATTTCTTTGTATTTTCCTTCTAGTTTAAAAGGTCCCATGTCATGGCCATTTCTACTGATCATAATTCCATTGTTGAGGTTTACTAGAATAGATTTATATTGATCAATGTTCCAAACTCACATTGGTTTCTCATACAGCATCTCTGTGTATTCACTCTCTGTCCTAAACACTATATCACTATACTCAGGAAGTAAACAATGGAAAAAGAGAAATGTCCAACGAGGCGTTCTGGGGCAGCATAGACAGGTCTTCTCTGTGTTAGAGTTTTACTCGCTACAGGGTGTACTTTGAGGGTTTTTGACTCTGCAGACCGTTTACATGCAGAAAAAGCTACATAACACAAGGGGACGGGTGATAACCGGAAAAGCATGACATGGGACCTTTAACTGACAAAACAAGACATAACGACATATTTGTACTACTTGGTAAAGAGTGATTCACATGTTTTTTTAAAACAAAATAACTGAGCAATTAATTTATAAAAAATGTTAAGCGATAAATTGCTTTTGACTTTTGGCTTAAAATATAGCATGTGGATTTTTATACTTTACCATTAAGAAGGCTTTCGTAAATCCTCTTTATGGTAACAAGTGCATTGTTACCATCTTCTGTCTCAATTTGCCATGGACAGAGGCAATCGGCCGCAAAACCATTTGTGCCTCTCTTGGCAAGAAGGAGGATGGGATGCCGCTCAAGAAGTTTCCATTTGTGGAGCTGGAACACAATGGACACAAAAAAAAACAAGAAATATTGTTTACATAACAGCTCTAAACATTTTCACACACCTAAAGCTTTTACAACTCCATTTATTTTTGCATAAGTGAAAAATGCACTGATGTGATACGTATGCACATTGAGGAAGGCACCCCACCATTAACCAGGTGTGATTTTAGACCCATTTTAGGGGAGCCCCAAAAAACACCATGAAAAAAAGCTCAGGTTCACTTTTTGAGTTTGTTTACATGGGCATGGTTATTTTTATATGGGTCTATTTAACTCTCACATTCAGATATCTGAATAAGCTACATTTAGCTTTGAAATATGTTAGCAAGCTATAACCTGTCATTTCAGGTTCAAAGTTCTGCATTAACTCAAAATATTGATGACTAAAGCACTTCAGATGAACACGGCTCAAAGTCAGAGACTCTGGTAAGCTAAATTAAAGTGCTTTAAGGGCCTCTTTATTAATACAAACTCTTTCCAGGACTTGATTGTCTTTCAAGCACTATATTAATATTGGCTGGTTTTGGGCAGAGTTGAGCCAATGTTAATATATCTATATTCAGCCCAAACATTTTGTATATTTATTTATTTTTAATTTATTATTTAGATCTTTACATTTGATTCTGTGACATTCTTGGTTTTACCATTTATTCAAAATGTGTATGATATTTCATTTATTTTACTTTTGGAAACCATAGTCACATAATTCTGTGTTTGCCAACTGACATCTGCAAGAAAAAAAAATGTACCAGTAGATTTGTTGAGTCATAAACTTTGTTGACACTGTGGTTTTTTTGTTGCGTGGCCTTCCACTCCTGTGCAACCTTTTCCTTTTGCTTGGATAGTTTCTCCTTGTAGGGTTGGTTGGCACCACATTGCCTGCATTTCCTGCTGGCTACTCCTATTTTGTGTTTGCAAGTCTGGCACACTTTTTGAGTAGGCATCTGTAACAGAAACACAGATAAGGGAATAAAACAAATAAGAATACTATACTACAAATGTTTACAGGATTCATGTATTTTATTATATCGTGAAAAATCTTGTTAAAACAATGAACTCGTGTTTTTTTATCTTTTAGATAGAATGAACAAAAATCACAAGAGTAAGGGAAAAAAATGGTTATACAGAGTCAGTCACATGTTTAAAGTGACTGTTATCGACAACCCTAATCTGTCAATATCTGGTTGATCCAAAAGTTGATGCTCCATCATCACAGAACTAATACTAAAATCATCATTACCAGGGGTGTATTGCTAATTCTATAAGTTCCGCATGCGTGCACGCGCAGTTGTGGCTCGTTTTGAAGCTTATGTAACTACTGTCAATTAACACTCCAGCCAGAATCAACAAAGAATGGTCGTTTATTAAGTCTGCATTATTGAATAAATGTGGATTCTTACAGTAAATGCTGGACACAGCTGCTTGATAGTTTATAAAGTTCCTTCACTGATCACTTAACTAACTCCCTCCTGCTGAGGTACAAAGATTACTATATAAAAAGTGTGCACATTTATTTAGTATCCTATCCATGTGAATATGTTTTAAGTGGGGGTGGATCTCACGTCCTCTAGGGGGGTCCGGAGGCCCCCGGGAAATTAAATGCATCAATCTTGTGCACTTTGAGGGCAAAATTAACTAAATCTATGGATACATCTGTCAACACCCATATGAAACTTAACTGTATACATTTCAATAATTAAAAAAAGATAAGAATAATACTTTTTTTTAAATTTATCTTTGTGCATATGTAACTATTTACTCTTTAAAAAAAAAAAAAAGTATTATATATGTATTTGTTGTATGTCCAATAGCATGAATTGTAATGATTTCATCGATGTTTTACATTCATTCGATTTTCTTTAGGGTGACGTTGAACCTGCGACATACAACCTGTGACCTATGAACCTGTATTTGTATGCTACCAATGGAGCTATTGAACCTAAGAACTTGAGGCCTGTTTCCGACTCCTATTGTGGAACATAATACAATAATATAAAAGTGTGCCTTGGAAATATGTGTTTCCATATATGGTGACCAAACTGTTTCAGACCCACTGAGATAACTTAGACTAAAGTTAACTGTGTAAACATTACATTACCTACATTAGCCTCTCAGCCTATCCGTTATCATAGCTAGCTAGCACCAGATGCTAACAACCATCCCCGTTTTAGGTGCCGGAGCGGTGTTCCGGCAGCATTATACCCCTGATGACTCTTCACTTAATACATAAATAGTATTTAATATAGTTATAAAGAATGTGACGTGTGATAACATTTGGATAAAACCGCATGAACCGATGGATCACATAACTTCCATGCTCACATTAACGTTAGCTGATTCTACTTTGGCTAATTTAGCTTTGCTATCATTATTCCTAGGTAAACATAGTAATCTTAGTCACTGTACTAGACGACAAAATAAATCCGACTACTCACCTTTATTAGCTTGTCTGTAGGAAATAAATGGATGTTGTCAGTGATGAGTCCAAAAAACTTCTTCTTCTTCTTCTTCTTCTTCTTCTTCTTCTTCTCTTCTTTCTTCCTTCTCTTCTTCTTCTTCTCTTCTTCTTCTTTCTTT